>NC_136483.1:65161139-65253639 GCF_053919585.1 Euprymna scolopes
TATCTGTTCTTCAGGTGCTGCACTTCCGTTTCTTGTTCTCTTTCGGTGGAGGATCAGTCCTTCACGACTGAGACAATTTTTTAATTTTTGTACCTTTTCTCCACGTTAAAAAACGACCCTGGTGTCTAACTCTGTCTTGTGGGTAGGCATAGTAAATAAGTACAATGATATGACATCAACCATGACATTGTGAACATACAAAACGGAATACGGATTTATAGATATATATTATACTAACCTGAGTGCTCAGTGTTGGCCGGGTGTTTGGAGGTGTGTGTTGGGGGGAAAAAGTAGTAGTAGGCAGGCAGGCTCGAGCTCGTACCGTGAAGGAGGAAAAGAACGTGAAAAAACATGACGTCTTTGTCGTTGCGTCCATCTCCAAACCGGAAGTGGCGAAGGTTTAAATTAAGGCTAGTGAATCGAAAACAGAGCATTGCTTTCGAAAATATCGGCAAAAAGCGACCCCTCCTTGTAGAAAAGTGTCTAGTTGAGGGTGAAGGAATTAATGTTTTTAGCCATTTTTTCAATATTTGTCGTCCGAGAGGCCTACTTTAAAACGATACTGATCTCGTGAAAATCCGTCGCCTCTGTCGAAAGTTTTAAGCAGACATACATACATACATTTAAACAGACTGGTGATATTTATATTATAGATATATTGCTTGCTTGCTTTATTGACCTGAAACATCTCTACTATTATACACAACAACGCACCATCTCTGTCTCTCTGCAGATAACACACTCATTCTCATCCTATCCTGTTGCATCAACCATAATACTTTCTTCCCCTCACTCTTTATGACTATATTTCTTTCTCCTTCTATCTAACACGCATACTCCTCTCTATCTCCATGCACCCCTTATTCATACATCTCTCCTTTCTAAAAAATCTCCCTATCTCTTACTATTTTACTCTACATTTCTCTCACTCACTCTCTCTCTCATTGTTTCTCTTCCTCGCACATTACCTTACCCACATCTTACAGACTCTGTCTCTCTTCCTCATGCTATAACACTCACGCATTCTCTTACTCTCTTTCTCCATCACCCCCCTCTCTCTCTCTCTTTCTCTCTTTCTCTCTTTCTCTCTCTCTCTTTCTCTCTATCCCTTATACCTATACCCACTCTATATATCACTCTTTGACTCTTTACTTCCTGCCCTCTCGTACATAGGCTTATTAGCTATCGTTCTACACGTATACTCTTCTTCTTTCTAATGGACACCACAGAAAGACATCTTCAAAGTGCAAAGAGCATTCTATGATTTAATCCTTTAAAAGACTTCGTCGTTTCGTGGATTAATTCTTCCCATTAAACCGTTACGTTTTGTTTATTTTGCTTTCAATATATCCGAGTAAGCAGACAATGTAATTGTGATGACGATGCGATGTCTGTCTCATATTCTTTTCCCCGATCAGTGTTATTAGTTCATTGTCAATTTTTTTTTCTTATCAAATGTTACCATTTTTTTGGTGTTTGTACGATAAGAATTTTTACTTTACCCACCCCACCCCACTGCAAAAAAAAAAAAACAACTCGCCTCTATATTAATACGTTACTGTTAGAATGCCTTAACGTTTACATATTAGTTTTAAATTTAATATATACGGAACAGTACAATTAATATTAATAGCTAGATAAAAGAAATCGAATAAATATATATATTATAATTCTTCTTTTAGATAAGTAATTTGCATATTTTATTTATTTATTTATATGTGTATTATTATCCTCGTCTTTTATAGTTGTTGTTTTTCAACGATGTTTCGGCCAACTATTTCTCTGTCCTTCGTTAGGTGGTTAGCTTCGACGGGATAGAAATCATGAATTTTCAACTCTATCTTCAGTAATTACTGCCTTCCATAGTTGTTGTCGTCTCACCACGTTTTGGCCAACTAATCCTTTGGCCGGCTTTGGATAGGATTGAAACCGCTATCTTCAGATAATGCTCACTTGGAATTGTAGAGATTCAACGTCTCTATCCACTGCGTCACGGACCCCGTCGCCGTTAACAACCAGATGAAGGCCAAAGAAATAGTTGGCCGAAACGTCTTTAAAAAACAACAACTATAAAAGATGAGTATAATAGTTCTCAAATAAATAAATAAATAAATAAAATGTTTCCTAAGTTATTCCCAGGCAACGCATGTGCATGGGTCCTGCTAGTTCATTTATATTGTGATATATGTGTGTATGAAGTCTGGGACAATTAAAATATTAGCCGTTTATAAATTATACTAATATACTGATATACTGATTCAAGAAGTTTTGGGTGAGATTGATTTAAATTGAATTTAATGAGTCGAGTTAACTTTAAAGAAGTTAGACTCATTAAATTAATTTTCAATAAATGCAGTTGTTTAATTCTCTCACACTGCAAGAGTTTAGACACCAGAGTTGGAAAGTGGGATTGAGACGACAGCACCCTCGGGGAGGGCTATTCTGACCTGCAAAAGTGCCCGTGCAGCCCCATTGGCATACCCCAGTGAGGGCGGCTCAGGTGACTAGCAATAAACCTACCCCTTCTCAAAAAGAGAAGGTAAAGCCTGGGAGGGTGGATGTCCTAGAACTGCACAGAACTAAACTCTCACCGCAAAATCAACAGGGACGGATCATTACAGGAATGGTCTAATCTCTGTTGATTTGGGAGGGGGGATGGGAGGGATGATAAGCATTTATTATAAACTCCGCCTCATTTAAACAACACAACGCCTGCTATAATTTATCTCCTTTAAACAGCAAACTAATATCAGCCGAAAAGCACTTATATTTAGACAAGCTATTTTACACCGCATTTGCAACGAAATTTTGTACATAACATCGATGTTTTAAAAAAAAATCTTTTCATTTCATCAATGCGTAACATATTTTTAATTTTTAATATCTATTTTTAATTTCGAAGGAAACTTAAAGCGTTCATATTTTCAAATCTGCAAATCAATAACCTTGGGGAAATCATGGAATAAAGACGAAACGTCGATTCATGTATAAACAATTTAGAGTTTAGTTGTTTTTTTTTTCTCAGATATAAAAATAATATAAACTTAAATAAATGGCATCTGTAAATATGATGGATATAAAAAGAAGATGGGGCTGACAGAGACGTGGGGAAGTGTAACACTAGAGTACTCATATTTTTTTTTTTTTTTTTAAGTTAAAAAATACATGCATATTCCAATGCATTAGAGCGAAATTCTTTACCGAGCCCAGCTAACTTAAATATGTAGAAATATTTTTGAATGGTAAAATTACTAAAAAGTCAAGATTTGAGAAATCGTAAATAAGAAAAATGGCGAAAACGAACATATCTGAAGGGTGAAAACGGTAAAAAAATAAAACATATCTTACAAATTGTTTCTCCTGTTGAAACGAAGCGAAGTTAGTAGAGAATTTCATTCTAATACGTTTTATATAAATTATGCGGATGTTTTTGTTGTTGCTGTTGAATGTCATTTATTTCGTATGAATAAACTGATTATTATTATAGACATTCATTTTTCTGATATCTTTCTAATTAGAATTCTTTCTAAAAAGTCATCGGGTACTTCCGGGAATAACATCGGATACTTGCGTGAAGGTTGCCAACATCCCTGGGTGAAAGTGGTTCTATGGAACGAACTTTGCACACATATTGTGTTGTTAACCACTAAGCCATCGTCACCACCCTGTCACTGCTCATAAAGGATGATTAAATTTGGATAGCTGAAGAAAATAATGTTTATTAAAGTCTTTCCTAACTAAAGATCCGATTTTAAAAACAAACTACATGTAGAATGTAAATAATATAATATCTATTGTTAATATCAGGTTGATAAGAACGTTCTTGCGATTTTTAAATTCAGATGGACATTTTTCGGCTCAAACAAAAAGTTATTGATCGAAATGAGCACCATCAGAATGCGCACACTTTTACCAACGCAAAACAAGTGTATTTATGCCAGTAACGTAAAAATCTTACGTTCTGGTGGCGATGTAGTCGTTGAAGGCGTTTTTCATATCGCTTAGGTTTTGGAAGCAGATCTCACGCAGAAAGTTGTCGAGAAATTTGAAAAAGTGGTAGTCAGTAGGTGAGAGGTCTGGAGAGTATGGCGGATGAGGCAATGTTTCGGAATCTAATTCGTTCAACTTCTCCAGAGTCGGTTTAGCATCATGCGGTCGAACACTGTTGCGGAGGAGATTGGGCTTTTTGTTGAGTAATGCTGGATGGTGGTGGTGGTGGTGGTGGTGGTGGTGGTGGTGTTGTTGTTGTTGTTGTTGTTGTTGTTGTTGGTGGTGTTGTTGTTGTTGTTGTTGTTGTTGTTGTTGTTGTTGTTGTTGTTGTTGTTGTTGTTGTTGTTGTTGTTGTTGTTGTTGTTGAAGTTTATGATGTATTTCATCCATTTGTTAACAGTATCCTCCGTCGTAACGCTTTCGCCTGGATTCAAAAGACTGTAATTGATAAGACCGGTTGCAGATCACCAAACAGCCAGCATGACATTCTTTTTTTTTTTGTGTGCAACTTCGAGAAGTGTCGTGGACCTTCGTTGGCATCTAACCACTGAGCTGAGCGTCGTCGAGTCGAGAATCGAGTCGTTCTTGTTGCGTAAAACAAGGGAAAATCACACTTCATTACGGCGTTTCTTTTGGTTGTCGTTCAATTCGTGAGGCACCCATTTATCAAGTTTTTCTGTCTGTATAATCTCTCTCAAGTGGTTGGAAACTGTCGTATATGTTACGTCTAATTCAGAAGCAAGTTTTCGAACAGTTGTGTGTGGATTGACTTTTTTCTTTGTTGTCAACAGCCGATGACCGACCACTACGCTCAACATCTTCAAGACTCTCGTCGCCGCCACGAAATTTCTTAAATCACTGTGCGTTCAGTAGTGGTTTCTGGGTTAAACGCTTCGTTGAAAAGAAGACATAATTGTTTAAAATTTAAACAATTAGATAGAGCGAAAAACGCTCTTTAAAATGATATATAGAGCAAAGGTATTATAACAAAAAATTATTTGAAAATACATCATTTGAAATCAAAATTAAAAATTCCGCAAGATCTTTCTTGTCAACCTACTATGAGACAATTCCACTTGCCTGTGTGATTTTCTCGCGTCGCCGTAACTTTGACAATTAATAATCAATCGAATATTTATTGAAATCAAAAATGGGTTATCTTCAAGTTTATTCATCGTGCGTTGACAAAAGCCTTTTGTATGAAACTGTCAGCTGCAAAATGGATCGAGTTTTTTTTTTGTTTCTTTGTTTTTGTGTTTTTTTTTTCAAAATAAGAAAACGAACAAAACAATAATAACCTACTTTTTTTGTTCGTTCCCTTATTTAAAAAAAATTTTTTTTTTAATACTCAGTTCATTCTGCAGCTTACTATTTCGTACAAAAAGCCTTTGTCAACACTGGGTGAAGAAAGCTAAGGATAAACCAAAAATGCAATAATGTAAATTAAAACAAAATGTTAAACACTATATATAAATAATATGTAAATAATGTAATTATGAAATCATATAAACTAGAAAGCATTTCAATTTCTTTCTAAGCAAGTCGGCCATTTTAACATTTTGTCAATTAGTGACATGAGGCGAATGTTTAGTTTCAAGAACCGCCGACAAATGTCGCTTGTCAGGGGTCGATAACTCTTCCTTTTCTAAAAGTTCGTGCAAACTAAAATTATCTTTTGATATATTTTATACAATCTTTCATGTTTGTTTTTTAATTATATTTTGCTACATTTTTATACAATCTTACCGTACAAAAAAAGCAAATAACTCTAAAAACAAGCTATAAATTTTTCATGTTTTTTATCGTATGTAGCAAGTTAACGAACTATTTACTATAATCGGATCAATGCCCTGTGTCAAAGTGATTTGGCCGCACTGACCAATCGGTTGGTTGGCAGGGAGCATTGATTTGAGCTGTCCCCTTAAGAACTATTTTTAGCCTTTTGGGATCTCAGCTGCGATCGCCAGAGACACGCCAGCATGTGACCTGTACAGACCTCTCTCATTCACTCCTCCCACTGCTACTTGTTGACAATTAGCGTCCCAGTCCCACTCCCTTGACACAATCACGACGATTGCACCAGTGCTCTTTAATCTTACTAATTTTATTAATCTTGATTTAAAATGTATTTATTTCTGTATTTAAACAATTATTGGATGTCAATCACAGACAAAGTGTTCATTCTTTTAATATATGACGTCAAGAATTCTAAAGCGATTTTATTATTTTTATTTTCGAAAATTTCATTACAAACAAATTCCTTTCACATTTCGAAAGTTTGCGATGTAATTGATTCATTTATACAAACTGGGGTACTTATTTATGACAGGTACATATTAGCAACAGAGACGAGTTATCGACCCCTGTTCTTAGAAAGAAAACTGACATTTAGCGGCCATTATGTGAACCTCAAATATAAGCAAGTATTTACGATAACGCAAAAATATATAACAAAATAAATAACGCAAGAAAATATGAAAATCGAAACATTTATTGTATAAAAAAAGTATCAAAATATAATTTTAATTTATTAATATAAGTTCTTTTCAATGAGTGATTCATAACTGAAAATAAAATAATAAATATGTACAGGAGAATAATTGCTTAAATAAACACAAGGCCAAACGACATTTCTTTTAACAAAACAACAACAAAGGGTTTATTTAGAAAAGGCGAGATTGTATCTCAGACTGGAGAGAAAGAAAGTAGAAATGTCCGTTTTAAAGTGTCGTCTGCCATCAGACTGCAGTCCTCAACAAGTAGCAGTGGGAAGAATGAGTGAGAGAGGTCTGTATAGGTGGCTTGCTGGCGTCCCTCTGACGATCGCAGCTGAGTGAGATCCCAAAGGGCTAAAAATAGTTCTTAAGGGGACAGGGACAGCTCAAATCAATGCGCCCTGCCAACCGATTGGTCAGTGCGGCCAAATAACTTTGGTACAGGGCATTGATCCACTTATAGTAAATAGTTCATTATAGGCACCGCCAAAACTGGAGGGGGGGCAGAGAGGTAAGTACTTTTTGACGGACCGTCTTTTTAAAAATCTACCAAAAATCAGGTAATTATCCGATCAATACGAAATTTTCAGCGATTATTAAGAGAAGAATGAACTTTATAACGGTGTACTTATTTTTCATAAACGATATTTATATATATATATATATATATATTTTGCTTACAAAATCCCCCCTTGTTTTGAAGTGGGAACAAATATGCTTAAAATAATCATCTGAAACGGAACACAACATATTGAGTTGTTGTAAGGGACAGAATTATAGATTAAAAAAAAAATTGTTTGCATACCTTATTTTGACGTCTGAAATGGAAAATTCAAAATGGCGCCCGCCCGACTCTCTCTCGGAGAGGGTAAGTTTGGGAAAAGGTATTATAAATAATAAACTAGACAAAATACTATTTAAAAAACAACCGAACTTATTGAGCGAATTTCTAACAGTATTTTGTCTAGTTTATTATTTATAATACCTTTTCCCAAACTTACCCTCTCCGAGAGAGAGTTGGGCGCCATTTTGAATTTTCCAATACATCGGTAAACACTGCATGTTTTTCGAGCTGAATAAACATGTTACACTGAATAAAAACACAAAAAATATATCCAGTTAGGTAGAAAAGTAACTTATCTTGCCTTTGATAACATTTATTTGTTATATATTTGTTTTTTGACAACTTTTTCGAATCTATGTGTAACAGTAATACAAACCCGAAAGAATATATAAAGGGGTAATCAGAATAGAAAGTTCCAGCTATTTTTTTTTTTTTTTTTTTTTTTTTAATTGAAATAAATACTTTTTTGTTAAGAAAACGCAACTTCGAGAAATTCTAAAAAAAAAAGGGGGGGGTTAAAATGTTGCTAAGTTGTTGAAAACAAAATCATTTTTTCTCTCAAATGTTTTGTTTAATAAAAGAAATTCTGTGTTAATTAGCGTCGCTTTTTCCTTTATTGTTATTAATGTTTTTGTGCTGTTAAAACTTTGTTACGTTAAATAAAATACTTGAAAAAAAATGTTCTTACAATTACTCCAATATTTTTTTTTAATAAAAAATACAATAAAGTTGGATTTCTTGAGTTTGTTACATAAAATAAAGTTGTTGAATGTTGTATTCCAATCTTTCATAAGTCGTCGGACTTATTGCCGTCGCATCGTTTTATTTTTACGATTCATTGAAGTTGCTTTTTCTTAACAAAATTTTAAAAAAGTAGTCGAAAAAAAATATAATTTAATAATTTTTCTGTAATTAGCATCCCAAATTCTCGTATGAAAAGCTAAAGAAATCTATTAGCAAGATAGAGTTTTCTCCCTCGGCGCAATTGCGACGATTTTAAAAGCGTCAATTAAAGTGCAGTATATATTCCGATACTACACGTAATCTGTCCTGTCTTCTGCTAATGAGAAGGAAATCCTTCTGGACTGAGGTAATTTTAATATTATACCAATCTTTAGTGCTCAGTTAGGAAATCTGTACCCCCTTCATTAAAAATTGAACGTATCTATGTCTGCCCCCGTGGAGAAGCAATGAAATATGGACTTAAAACGCCGATTATATGCAGCTATTTTTGAGAGATGTTAATAAGAGTAACCTATGGGAGGCAACTCGTCTTATTTTAAGGAGTTATTTCCCTTGACATATCAATGAATGATGAGTTCAAACTGGAAAACACATTTATCGCTATATATACTTAGGAAAACTGAGTGCATTTTTATATCTTTTTTAATGAAATCATTTCGCTATTAATTATTGCTATAATTACGTTTACTCAATCTATTGATCAAATCAAAACTAAATCTTTTAATTATTTGTTATTAAAAAATACAAAAATGTGACTTATTTGTTTAATTTTTATTCAAATATAGAATTAATGGCATTTTTTACAAAAGCCAAAACACACAAAAAGGAAAATAAAAATTAAATATATAACAAATAAATATCGCCAAGGTAAAATATAATTTACTCTCTTACCTACGTTAATAGTTTGTTTCCTTTTTTCCTTATAACTTGTTTTAAATGGTTTATTGTCTTTGAAATAAAAGTACTGTTAAAAGTTAGAAACAAACAACAGCGGTTTTGTTATAATCATTCGGACTCTCGATAATCGTTCAAAAATCGAACATTAAACAAAATACTGCTAAAAACATAAACAACAAACGTCACCAATAGTGTGAAAATATAATGCTAGTCTAGTATTTTGATTAATTTTCGCTGATGACAATGGTTTAATGTAGGTGTTATGTGTTAAATAAACACGTATGTAAATCGCAAGACGAATAGATTGCAGAGTGAGTCATAGCGTCATAGTGTTATCAAACGTTACACATATATATTAGTCCTCGCGCAAAAGAGCAGGACACAAAATGTTTTAAATAATAATAATAATAATAATAGAATAAAAATAACAAAGACTTTCGCTGGCGAGGACTACTAATGGGCGTAACCAGTTATACAGTTCTTTTAAAATTTTCATCTCTATTTTTCCTGTTATCTACTGAATATTTTCAATGAAACCTTTATGAAATATGTTCCTTATTAAATTGTAAAGATTTTCTATTCTGAAAGAAGTTTTAACAAATTTAATCTAAAAAAGTTATTTTAAAGTTTTTGTTAAAAAAAATTCAGATTTTCTCATTATTCAGACATGTATGACAAAGTGAGAGTTACAAAAAAGAATTTAGGTGTGAGGAAAACTAAAAACTAAAACAGAGATCATATTCAGACCTGTAATAATAGAAAGAGCGGGTTGCAAAAAATGAGTTGTGGTGTGAGGAGAAAAACTGAAATAAGGAGAGTTTTTATAAATACATGCAAAACCGCATTGATTTTTTAAATCCAAATTAATAAATTAAATAAGATATAATCTTAAAAAGATACGATACAAGTTAGAAAAGCATTTCATCCAAGGCATAAAAATTGTTAAACAAAACGTTTTTACTATAAGCTTTAAAAATAAAGGTACAAGATTCAATTTGATATTTATTTATCTTCAAAGTGCACTTTTATACATTTTACGAAGTAAGGTATTAAATTTTATACCTTACTTTGTAAAATTTATAAAAGATTGGCGAGGAGGGACCAGGGATTGAAGCTCAGACAAGCACTTGCCATGGAAATAACGATAAAACAAAGACAGGCTCGCAACGTCTTTTCTGTGGTAGAGAGGTTGCAGGGAAGAAAAAAGGCTATCCCCCACTAGGCCACAAAGTCTATTTTGTACTCTGTCAAGGCAGGATGGGCTGTTTTTAGCAGCTCTAGCCCAGATGTGGCAGCAGTACTCCATCCTTGAACGTACTTGGCTTTTATACAGATAGAGAATGACATCAGTTGATTGAGATTGTCGGACTGACTTCCTCATCTTGGTTGTTATTGTCACAACGTTTCGGCCGTTTTGCCCTCCGGCCTTCGTCAGGTGAACGGTTTGTTAGGAGTCTCGAACCCAACCCTTTATTATTATTACGGGGGTACCGTGTTCGGACTCCAGCTAGGCTTTGGGACATAGTTGCTGATTCTCTGTTTTTCAATGTTACTTTTTCACTGCCTTCGTTCAGGATTGAACTCAGCACCTTTGGGTAACTGTAAACTTTGATACAACGTCTAGGACCACTCGGCCATATAGGACAATTCTTAGTTGGTTTTTGTTAATGTTAAACCTATGTTGTTATTCAAGGTTTTCTCTCTCTATCAGAGGTGTCCAAATTGCATTCAGTTCTATGCTTGGTTTGCTCAGTAGGTTGTTATGTCCGAGCATGTGAGCTGTTTCTTTAAGTTTTCTCACTTTCCAGTGGGTCTCTCTGTTTATTATTTTTACTTCATCCCATAGGGGGCGATGATCCCCCCTCTCCACCCAGACATGGTTGGCTATACCCGATTTTTACGTCTCCCCTTTAGTTACCGCTTTTCGGTATTCTTCCACCCTTACTTTAAGGGGGGCGGCATGTTTCACCCTTGTAAACCTTTCTGCAACTGCATGGGATGGAGTATATGCAGTTTTTGGTCATGTTCTCATCCATGGGGGCTTCACTCGTACCAGGTGTCGTCTGAGTGTTGACTCGCTTTTGAATACCGTCCGAACACGGTACCCCCGTAATAATAATAAAGGGTTGGGTTCGAGACTCCTAACAAACCGTTCACCTGACGAAGGCCGGAGGGCAAAACGGCCGAAACGTTGTGACAATAACAACCAAGATGAGGAAGTCAGTCCGACAATCTCAATCAATGAAAACAACTCATCTCAAAAATACAGACAACTACTAATGACATCAGTATTGAGATATCTTCTGGAGCGGTAGAAGGATCTAACCATCTTTCCAGCGACCTTGGCAACAGATTTGATGTACGCGTTCCATTTCAGATCAGGAGTAAAGGTCAAACCCAGAAGCTTGTCAAAACATGGAGCCTCCCCAAGACGAGAGCCATCCATTTCAATTGATGCCAGATGGGGATCAGAGCGTTGATGGTGTAAAGATAGGAGTTTGGTTTTAGATGCATTAAAAGTAACCACTGGTTACTTTTTTTACACAGATATATATATATATATATATATATATATATATATATATATATATACACGCACACACACACACACACACACACACACACACACGGACTCATATGTTGTGTTTCTAAAGTTCCAATTGTCATCAATTATTTCTCACATTATTTGCTCCAGCCATCCGTGTAGAGCTTTCTGTATCTTGATAGTTTATTGTATAATGATTATTATTTTTTATCACTTTAATTACATAAATTTTATAGTGCATATATTACTAGCGGGGCTCCCAGCGTTGCCTAGTTGTAAAATACGCTGAAATATATTTTAATGTATGCAAATTTTGTATTAATTATCATAGAACAATTCTCTGTTGTTTATTATATTGTACACAATATCTTCTAGTGATTTAAACAATTAGAAAATAAATAAATTTAAAATTGACTAGGTTGCATGAGCTATTATCGAAACTGAAACCGAAACACAGAGCCCTTCAGCTTTTGTCCTTACCGTTTAAGATATTGTCACTTGGATATGAAACAGCTAAAATGAGCTAACGTTAACGTATATATAATTTCGCATGCCTACTTTAAGTCGACTTCCACGTTTCAATTTATTTCAATTTTGACGACCTAACACCTATTGTTTAGATTTTTAAAAAAAACATAAAAAACGGCTCACAAAAAAAAAAATGATTTAACCTGCCTCGCGCCGCTCTGTGACTTCGCCTTTTGGTGGGGGCGACGCAGATTGAAAAAAAAATTAGATAGATATACAGATATTCAGATATATATATATATATATATATATATATATATATATATATATATATATATATATATATATATATATATATAAAGCTGAACGTTTGTGTGTGTGTCTGGTCACGAATAGGCTCCTATATGGTTGACTATTATAAAAAACTGATCACATATAATGATAGAAGATGTATCGAGACACAGGAATGAGTATCTTTGATCTGGCATAATGATGATTCATTAAAATTGTGGGGTCTGCGTACGTGCCTGGTCCACAAAGTATGGAAATAAAAAATTTAAAAATTTAAAAAAACGTTTACAGCTGTTTATGATATAGATGTACATAATAATACTTTTAACTTAAATAGGGATGGTATAATAAAATTGTTGGGTCTGCGTTCGCGCCTGGCCTCCATAGAATGGAAATAGGCACAAACTTATATAAAGACTTTTCATATCTATCTGCGTAAGTATACTTTGATAATTATGTTTCAGTTTGAAGAAATATGATATAATAAAATTATGGGGTGTTCGTTCACGCCTGACCTCCATAGAATGGAAATATGTCACAAAGTTTAACAAGGTTTTTTAATATAGATCCACAGAATATTGTGATAAGTGTTTCAGTGTGAACAGGTATGGTATAATAAATTATGGGGTTTATCTATTTTATTTTTACTTTCATCATATTTTGCTTTGGTTTTGATACCCCCAAATTCGAAGCTATCTCTTTACAACCCTTCCTTTTCATAACCTATCATACTTTCATAAATCAGAGTTCATTTTCTGTAGGCTGTTTTTGAACCCAGTCAATGACTGGTACTTTTGCTAGTGTATATATATATATATATATATATATATATATATATATATATATATATATATATATATATTGCTGAATATATAATCACGTTGATACACCAGTTCATGTTAGATCATCGAAGTTATGCGACGCTGAGTTTACTAGTAACCGACAATTTAAGTATACTAGGCGCTCTATGTATTGCGCCAGGATGTGAAAATGTCCAGGTTAGTATATGGAAGCGCGTTTAAAGTACTACTGGGAGAAATGCACCTTCACTCTTCGTTGAGGCATGCGTTTAAGAGAAGGAAAACTCTGGTGTAAATAAAACATGGGGTTGTCTGGTTTATCCGTGCAAACGTTTTGACCGACTAAGTTTAGCAGTTCCAAAAAATATTGATGATTCTAAGTCAAGTCTTTACCGCTATAAACAAATCACCCGTGAGGATTTCGGATAATAGGCGTAAATAAAGAATTTGGAGGCGTTTATAGCTTCAATATTGCATTTTAGCCTGTAAAACTTATTTCCAATTTGCGATACTGGATCAAATACCAATTTACAGAACTGCAATCATATTGAAAAACACCATCATCATATCGTATGAATTCGAAGATTCTATTGTTGGCATTAGTTTCTCCGATATTTTTGTAGTTAGAATAATTTCTAATAATTTCTAGAAAAACATCGGATACTTACAGAAGGTATCCTGAGAATGTTTCCCACATCCTAAGTGAAAGTGAATATTATTTCTATTTTATTTATTTATTTTTATTGGGGGGGGGGGCGAACTGGATTTGAACTTGGAACACCCAAGTAGTTAGTCCATGTCGTTAACCACTTGACTATCGTCACCCCAACTCCAAAAGATCAAGCCAATTTTTCTGCACTGCAGTGTTTTGCTCAACCAGAGTAAACCTTAAATATGCTATTTTAGTTTCTCAACAAAATTCACTGACAATTTTTATTTCATTCCGACGTCAACATTTTTTTTATATTTGTTTTTTGTTGGGGGGGGTAAAAATAAAAGGTGTGAATATATTCGACTATGTAGTCGAAGGATCTCGTTGAGTACGAAACCCCCTAAAACTTAATTTATCCTTGAGGACGCTCTGACCGCTGTTATAACTGCCATGTACTCGTTGACCGTAGAAATAGAAGAAATCAAGATTGAATGTGCGGTCATTAAATTCATTGGAGGTGGAAGAGGGACACTCTTCCCCCGCCCACCCGTGTCGTTTCGATTCTAGTGTGGACGTTAAGACGTTCCTTTGTTCACGGAGTTCCTTTTTCTGTCTATTTTTTAATAACTGGCAGATTTTGTTAGTGACTATATTTATGCGTTCACCCCCAAATATCGATCCAGAACAATTTCATGCAATAATTATTTGTTGTTGTTTCGGTTTGTCCAAAAGCACCGCATCATTGTCAGGAGTAAAGAAGGTTTAAAGATCGTTTGGGATTTCTTCTTTGGGTGACAATAAGTACCCCTCCCGTGGCCCCAGGCATTTTCGCACTCATTCAGTGGAGGTCTGATTAGTGTTTTCTCTCTTCGATCTTTCGATCCTTACCGACTGTTTGGTGTGGTGTTAGTCGATGCCAACACAATTTAATTGGTGATTTATTTTATTTTATTTTATTTATTTATTTTTGAGGGTGTAGCTAACTTACAATTTGAGATCCCCTATTGCCGTGTTATATATGGCCTGTTAACGTCTGTAGCTCATGTGGTTTAGTGTCCGTATTCAAGGCATTTCCTTAACCTTTTTTGTTAAGAGATGAGACATTATGTTGAACAAAGCAGCAGGAGTATTCAGTCGAACAATAAATTGCGATTGTGATCTTCCGCATAGGATTTTATGATTTCCGTGTTCAAATACTGCTACTATTTTATGCTTGCACCATTTGATTGGGTATTCAGAATGCAGCTATTTACACACTCCCCAGTGTATTACTGTCTTCCCCACCTGGTCGTGTCGCTTCTTATATTCTTTTAGAGATAGTTTTCTGCATTCACTAATTATGTAATTTATCGTTTTGTCCCTTTGTCTACAACGTTAGTATTTTCTGTTGTTTTTTTTTTTTTTTTGTGCCATGTCGATCTGAACTTTGATATAGTTTGTTTTAATCGTGTTATCTTGCGCGGTTGTTAGCAGGGATTCGGTTTATCTGTTTAGGTGTCCTTTTCGTAGCCATGTTCAGTTGTTTTCGTGAGTTTCACCTATTGTCATCGTTATGAATCGTCCATGTAGCTGTTTCTTTCCCATTTTTATTTTCTTGTCTTATCTCCTTGACGCTCTATTCTCTGTCATATTTGAGCACTTCGGTCTAAGACAATCTTGGTCAAATAGTCTGTGAAAAGAATGCAGTTGTGGACTTGTGTATTCGTACAAATCTTCCGCATCTTCAGTTTCTCGCGAACAATTGTGTGTACAGTTCCCACACTGACATCAAACTGTGCACTTATTGTCTCTATAGACACACGACGGTCTTTATCCAATCAACTCCGGTGTTCTGACTTTCTTACTCGTCCCTTTCATCATCCCTCACAGACTCCTTGTCTTTCTCGAATCTCTTATGCAACTCAAAAACTGATGCTCGATTCATGCAAGATGGTCCAAAAACAGTCTGAAGCATTTCATATGTTCGTGGCATTTTTATCCAAGTTTAAACAGAATTTTCTTGCGTGTCGTTCTTCTAAAGTGTTCCCACGTCCATATTGCATTTTTAAAATTCACCAGGTGTCGCAATCAGGTTTTAGTAGAGTGCATTCCAATTCCTACTGTAGCTTTTCATTTCAATCTGAAATCATAAAAATTGATCAGCCATCCCATAAAATATATAGCATACTGAATTTTAAAGAGTTTGCAACAATTTTAAATACCTGCACAAAAAAAGTCTGGAAACTTATTGAAGGCACCTCGTGTACACACACACACACACACACACACACACACACACACACACACATCCTTATTAACATATACTAACAGTTTCGCCCGGCTTTACTCAGGCCCTATGTACTGTTGATAAGGTTATGTGCATATGTATATATTAAAAAGTGTGAATATGTAAAGTAATATAATAGTCTTCCTTAACTACTATAGAGAAAAGACAGGCAGACATTTTCATAATGGAAATAGTATTCCGACAAAATAGAGCAATAAAAAGGAACATACTGTGTTATGTGTTATCAACGTTTCGTCTTTATTTCGAGACTTCCTCTCTCTCTCTCTCTCTCTCTCTCTCTCTCTATCTCTCTCTCTCTCTCTTTATATATATATATATATATATATATATATATATATATATATATATATATATATATATATATATATAACGCGGCGACACCCCACAGCGGGTAGCACCGGGTACCAAATATAACCCGACGGCAACCCAGGGTGGGAGGAGTTTAGGTGTTTCCGATTACGGAACGCCAAAAAAAGCTTAAACAGTTACTCTGGTCACACTGAACAACTCTCACAACACGACAGCCCGGCCTTGATCGTTTACACAAGAACAAGGTTGGTTGGTTGGTTGGTTGGTTCGCTTCAGCTTTCTTCAATTTCTTCCTCACGGGTGACGTAATCGATCTTCTTGTGTTCAAGCAACGGCACACGCCCCCACGTTGTGATTAGGTTAATTTCCGCGTGCTGTCACTCGAACACAGGGTTTGCTCCTGTAACTGAAAGCATATTACTCCGTACAGCAATCAAGAAAAACATGGAAGAAGCCGTTGATAAGTTTCTACAACTATAGGTTATATGAACAGGTCGAGGATCTAATTATAAAGTCTATTATAATACATTTGTAGAAAAGGTGAGAATGTACGTATGGGTATTTTAATCATGACGCCAACAGTTTGTTAGAAGAAATACCCTTTTTTATCGAATGTGGTGGAATAGTAACAAACACAAATAAGTGGGTTCGTCTTTTCTTTCTTTCTTTTTAATGTTGCTACCTACAATCTGCATATACGGGGTAAGGATGAGGGTTTTGTCAGCAATAACGTAAAAGCGATGAATTGTTTAGTGGCAGAGAGATTTTAGCAAGCCACGAATCTGTATTTTGTGTAAGTACCATGTATGTCAAAAGTACTCAATCAGGAGTCTTTCAGCTCGCTAGAAGAGAAGAGTTGGCGGCGATATTCAATGTCGGTGTATCGCTCAGCGGTTAGAAACTTCGAGATCTCTTCTCTAAAACTTAAACTCAACTCTGACTTCCTTTCAACTCCACTGTGTTCTCTGTGTTCTTAACTGTCAACTGCCAAAATCGCTTGTATATAAGCTTATATTGGGAAGTGATAGGGTTCGAACTGGGTCTCCCAGGTCCATTCTAGCAAATCAGGATCGCTGCGTCATATCACCTTCTTTCCTGATTGGTCCAGTACCAACTGTACATAATCGCTTATTGATATAATTTTCCATCGAGGGTCACACACCAGGAAGTCCTTCGGAGATTATGTTATGGTCAGATACTGCTCCCGGTCGTAGCCTAAACAACATTCACTGCCATTCTCTGAAGATGCATTATTTTCTTAGAAAAACAATGTTAATATCAAGAGATTATTATTAGTCTCAAATCCGTTAACTGGAGTTACTTTTCGTTGGTTTGGGTTGTGTCATTGACCAAACAAATGAAGTCAGTAAGGCAAGCGAAAATTGCCCGGGATTGTTTACGCAATAAAAGCTCTAGCTTATCTCTATTATAACCGTTATTGATGCAAAATTCGACGACCATGGGTGGTTCGGTCACATATATATGAACAATAAAAAAATAAAAATCCGACGTCATAATTTAAAAATGGAAGAGGAAAACCTTAATGCTTGATGTTTCGCCTGTTTCGAGGACTTTTTCAAAAGTGAAATAGCTACAAATGGTCCATAACAAGAGTGTCAATTATTTAGGAGTATATACGCAAAAGGGAAGCGCCATATATCTAAGTTTTACTTTTTCTCGTGTGATTTCGTTTATTTTAATAAATGTTGACAAATTTCAGACGTGCTTTTCTCAAGTTTACATACGTAATACTAAACAGATTTTAAATTGAATTCATTCCTCATTTGATAATATTTAAAAACAATAACAACACAAAACTATTTTAATGCTTATACAGAATTTCTTTGTATGTCCTGCTCTAGCCGCAACTTTTGGCGTTTGTCAGATTAATACAGTACAAAATATACAGAAAGAGAGACGATACGGTAATAGAAACATTGTTCGGTTTAACCCACCATATAATGCACTAGTACATATAAACATTTCACTAATTCCACTCTATTAGATAATACGTTTTACAACTTATATACATTTGTTTTATTGTTTCCGATAGTCATCTAAAATTTTCTTTTCTATCTAACGTATTTACCTTTGACTTTGCACTAAACCAGTAACTTGGTATGGTAGTTAACATTGTTCGCATTATGCCGGTTTCCTCAGAAGGGAGAAGTTTATAGGGAATATCCAATTCACAAGCGGTCTCCAGCCGCATGTACAGTATATTTCAACTGAGAAAAGACGACATATAGTGCCTAGCATTTCTAAACGGTAACTGACCGGACTTCACGTTGTTTCCCTTCAGTGATGCAACGAGAATCAGTGTATCAACGTTTATTACGACATTTTAGGATCACATATTTAAAGCTATGCTATACATTTTAGGCACATAAGCATATTGTCACTACTAGTTTAGTACCGTTATATTTCTTTAGTATCTATATGTAACGAGAAAATATAGGTTATATAGTTTTTAGGGTTTTTTTTATCGATAAAGTTAAAAGAGACTCATGAGACTGTTAGCTGGATGACGAACAATATTAGGAAAGGATTGAAAATGATGGGCTGAAATACCAGAATTTGATTATTTAGGAGTAAAAATCGGCAAGTATTTGGTAACACTGGACTTTACGACGTCAATGTTATAGTATGTAGAGAAACAGTCAAGTTGTAATGTGGTCCGCCGATGAGAGGTTCTTGGAAAGAAACTGTTTTCATGGAAATTCCGTTGGTTTTAAAAGCACAAAAATAAAATTCCTTCCAGTGGAATCACTAAGTATTTTATTAAAGCAAAAGTTATATTTGCAACAATGTTGTGTTCTTCTTTCTAACACAAAAAGCAATAAAGTTTATATTTTGCCTTAGGCATGTGATCGAAATCATTTTTAGAGAGAACATAGGGATCGATGGTCATAAAATTTGTCAAAATTTGGGAGCTTGCCCTATGCTGGACACTGTGACGAAAATATCACTTTCATTCTATGGGGTTGATCCTACTTTGATAATCCCCTAATTTGTTGGACTAGGACTTTATATTTACAAAAAAAATTCATCGTGAGAAATGGGACAAATCTTCCAAAGGAATAGAAAAAAAACTTATTTTAGTAAGGACCTCCCAATTTTATACTAAACAACACACAACCCACCTTTAAAATGTAACAGATCCATGTGGAATCTTGGGATTGATAGTGTCCTTCAAGATGTAAGAGAAAGGCTTAGGGTGAGTATAGAAGTTTGGTTTCCATTAAGTACTTTTAAGAAAATAAGTAAATTTTGAATGAAATTTGACTTTTGCTTTAGTAGTAGTAGTAGTAGTAGTAGGAGGAGGAGGAGGAGGAGGAGGAGGAGGAGGAGGAGGAGGAAGCGAAGGATAGAAGGAGTAGGAGGGATACTTGACATTGCCCGGGAATGAACGAGGATCAACGAATGTTCCACACTTTTTATTGTCATCGAAATCGGTGAAATCGGCAATTTCTTAAACAAATCGATTGATTGCCTGCTCTAATTAGGACCAATCACGGTGCTCCGGGGGAAAGCATCACATGCCTCCCAGCAGCGACTTAGTCCACAATACAATGTAGTCTATATTGCCTGTAGAGAACCTACTGTTGATTTTATAAAATTATTTTTATATAATATGTTGAATTAAGTTTTGAAATGCGAAAGTCATGTATCATGGTTCAATTGTGCCCTAAACAGAAACATTCATTCCGAACGCGTCTCTGTCTTATCAAAGAAGCTACTGTTCATTTCATATGCCAGATCCTTCTGCTTCTGCGGGGATAAAAATTCTTAAACGCATTTGTGATTTTAGACTATATAATTGTGTTAACTTTGGTCAAAGTCGGACTGTTCCTTCTTTAATCGAATTTTTTCGACTATCGATTGTTCAGTTATCGAGGATATTCCGATACAAAACCTATCTAAGTACACTCCCAGAAACAAAAGTACATTTGTGTGAAATTTCAAAAAACATCAGCCCAACCGTTTCGGGATCCATAGAAAACCTCACAGACACACATACACAGACAAAGTGCCTTTTATACATAAGCTGAAATTATTATTATTATTATTATTATTATTATTATTATTATTATTATTATTATTGTTGTTGTTGTTGTTGTTATTATTATTGTTGTTGTTATTATTATTGTTGTTGGTGGTGGTGGTGTTATTATTATTATCATTATTATTAATAGTGTTGTTATTATTATCATTATTATTATTATTAATATTGTTATTATTATTATTATCATCATCATCATCATTATTATTATTATTATTATTATTATTATTATTATTATTATTATTATTATTATTATTATTATTATTATAACCGAAATTTTGATTTAAACTTGAAATTTATGATTACACATGTTCGGATGTTTTATGTTTCTGTCTTTGTGTATATTTTTCCGGTAGTCAGCAAAATCAGCGGCTGAATTTAAAAAAAAAAAAAACAGAGGAAAAAAAAAGCTTTTCTAACTGAAATTAGTATTTAAAAATTTAATTCACGGTTAAACGAGGAATTGTCTTTCATATATTTGGATGTTTTATGTCTCTGTTTTTGTGTACATTTTTCTGACCAAAAGCAACATCGGCAGAGGATTTAAAAAAAACGAACAAAGTAAGCTTTTCTAACTGAAATTATTATTATTATTATTTTTATTATTATTATTATTATTATTATTATTATTATTATTATTATTATTTTATTTTTATTTTTGTTATTATCATTATCATTATTATTATCATTATTATCATTATTAGTGTTATTATTATTTAAAAAAAAAACAAATTTACTTTATTGGTTATTACTATTACCACTAATATTATTACTAGTAGTAGTAGTGGTGGTGGTTGTTGTAGTGGTGGTATGTTTTTATTATTTTTTATTATTACTGTAGCTGTAATGGTAGGTGTTGTTTTTTGCTGTCATTGCTATTGTTGTTTTTGCTGTTAATATTATTGCTATCGATATTAATGTTGCCATTATCATTGTAGATTCTATTTCTATTGTTGTTGGTGGTGGTAATGGGAATAGTGGTGGTGATGGAGGAAAAAGGTCGGGAGGGGATCTTTGACCTTGGTGGGGAACCCTCCTAGAGATAATGTAACCTTAAATTCCATAACCCCATTTATGGGAGAATGTCAAATCAAAATATTGAAAATAACGACGTGAATGAGGCTAGAACATCTTGTGATGGTCTCATGTCAGATAGGTGTCTCACTGGTCAACAGGGTGGGTCTTGTCGTCATCATACAACTGTTCGAAATTCTGAGGATGTGGCTGGAGATAGGGGGAGTGAGAATTGCCAGAGAGGGTATCAAGACAAGAACGGAGTTGGAACAGGAAATGTAAAAAAAACATGGACGGATGAGGAAAGAAAAGTACTGTGGGAATGCTTTGTAAGAAGTGGAAGTACCAAATCTGGTGGATATATCCGAAAATGAAGGAAGAATGGGAATCAAGAGGAGGGGGACCTAGAAGTATCGCGAGTTTGGTATCCCAGTTAAAGCAAATTAAAAATAACAACCTACTTTCAGTGATTGCAAAAGAAGAGATTGAATGGATGGTTAGGAATGAAATGAATAACGAAAGTAAAATTGATGAAACTAGCTCTGATGAAAGAACTGAGAAAGTGGAAGTGCAGAAGGGAAATGTAAACGATGATGGGAGGCGGACAACTGAGGAGGTATGGAATCCTATGGTTAAGGGAAGTAATGAGAAAGATTTTGAAGGATTTAAGGCAGATGAGATCATTGACTCTGAGACAATGGAGACAGTGAAAGGAGCAGATGTATGGAGAAATGGTGATGAAGTTCGAACTTTGACTTCTGTAGAACAAGAAGTTCTTCAGAAGTTAAGAGAGGTTCTTCTTAGAGACGATATCATAGAGATTCCAAGTATGAAAGCGGAACGTGAAAAACGAGGTAAAAATAATTCAAGGAGTAATTCCCAACATCATAAGAAAAAACTTTACGGAACTTAACAGGCTTCTATATGCTACGTCATACGTTATTGCGAATCGTCTTGGCTTATTACAGAAGAAAAAGGGAAAAATGAAGGATAGAAGGCCATACTGGCAGAGGCGGCTTGAAGAAAGTATTAAACGGTAGCGGAAAGACATTGGTACAATCGAAGAAATAAAGAAAAGGAGTTAAACTAAGACAGAAAGTTAAGGACGAGCTTGAAAGGATGTATAGATTGCTGGAAAAGGGAACGATGAACATTCTGACATTGTTAAAAGAGAAGGTCCACACTGGTGGTATAAAAGTGAGGAACTTTGTTGGAAAAAGTGTTGCATTTCGGCAGAACAACCTTTTCCAGAATAATAAGTCTCAGGTGTATAAAGAATTAAATGGTAGTAAACAGGCTGGAAATAACAACACTCCAAATGCAAAAGATGCCAGGAAGTTCTGGAGTGGGATTTGGTCCGTCGAAAGGCGATATAAAGAGAAGGCTAGCTGGTTGGGAGAGGTTAGAGAAAGGCTATCAGAAATGCAGCAGATGAAGAACGTTGAGATAACCATCGATGACGTTAAAGCTGGCATACGAAGGATGACAAACTGGAAGGCACCTGGTCCAGATGGAGTGATGGGCTTCTGGTTTAAACAGTTCCCATGCCTTTATCCACCTATATCTGCTGCTCTGCAAAGGGTTGTAGAGTCGGGACATGTCCCTGATTGGCTTGTGAAGGAAAGAACAACATGGACTAGGAAAGATCCTGCAAAAGGAACAGATGCCAATAATTATAGACCAATTACACATCAGCCATTGATGTGGAAACTGTTGACTGGAATATTTGTGGAGAAAATTTATGAACATCTAGAGAGTAATGGTGTTTTTTCTAGCGAACAAAAGGGGTGCCGGAAAGGCTGAAGAGGTATTAAAGAGCAACTACTAATTGATAAAGCAACAATGCAGGATGCGAAGAAGAAGAAGAGAAATCTGAGCGTAGCATGGATCGATACAGAAAGGCTTATGGCATGGTTCATCATTCATGGATATGTGAAACACTATTGATGATGAAGGTTGCTGAGAATGTGGTAGAGCTTTTGGAGACAAGTATGGCTCAATGGAAAACTGTGCTGACAGCAAACAGAGAGGGGATAGGCAGGTTGGCATTAAACGTGGGATATTTCAAGGAGATTCGTTATCGCCACTTCTTTTTGTAATGATAATGATGCCACTTGAAGAGAGAAAAACTGGGGTATAACTTTGGATCTGGTGACAGACGCCTCAAACATCTACTGTTTATGGATGATTTGAAAATATTCGGTAGAAATGAAAAGGAAATTGAGAGACTGGTAGAACTTGTGGGGACATACTCAGAAGATATTGGGATGGAGTTTGGGATTAGTAAATGTGCGGTGCTGGTGATGAAAAGGGGAGTAAAGGTTCATTCGAATGGAATAGTGCTGCCAAATGGAGAAATCATGAAAGAAATAGAAGATACGGGGTATAAGTATTTGAGAGTGTTGGAGGGTGTAGGAATCATGAACAGAAATGAAGGAGAAAGTCAGGAAGGAGTATCTTAGAAGAGTGAAACTAATTGCAAAGTCGAAACTGTATGGAGAAAACATAATGAAAGCAGTGAATGCATGGGCAGTCAGTGTTTTGAGATACAGTGCAGGAATTTTAGAATGGTCTGATAAGGATTTGCATGCCATTGATATCGTAACAAGAAAAGTTTCAGCAATGTTTGGTATATTTCACATTCGAAGTAGCCTAGCAAGGTTGTATCAAAAGAGGAAAGATGGTGGGAGAGGATTGAAAAGTGTAAAAGATCGTGTTAGAACCGAGATGTCGTTGAAGGAGCATGTGGTTAGAAGTGGGGAGTGGATGCTTAAGGTTGTAGCCAATGAAGATGAGGTATGTGAGACCAAGGCTGATTATACTGGCTAGGAAGAAAATGCACGGAAGGTTCTTCCAGGATATAGCAGAAGTGGCTGATGAAAGATAATGGCAATGGATTAGAGCTGGGTATCTGGCTAAGAGTACTGAAGCTTTTGTTTGTGCAGCACAAGAGCAGGCATTAGGAAAACGATTGTTCAAAAAAGTGGTTCTAGAAGAGGAAATTGCTGCAGAATGCCGGATTTGTGGTAAGACCTCAGAGTCAATTGCGCACCTTGCAGCAGGGTGTAGTGGACTGGCCCAGAGAGAGTACCACAAAAGATACGATTGCATGGGACTCCAGATATATTGGGAGGTGTGTAAGAGGGCTGGGGTGAAGTGTGCTGGAAAATGGTTTGAGGAGGTGCCTGATGAAGTGAGAACAATTGAGGATGGCAAGGTAGATGCATGGTGAGACAAAAGTGTCATAACGACCAAGCAATTGGAACATAATCGCCGGATTTGGTCGTCATTGACAAGGTCTCAAAAAACTGGAAGATTGTAGACTTCTCAGTACCCTGGTACAGGAATGTGAGAGAGAAGGAGAATGAGAAGTGGAGCAATTATGCTCCATTGACCTTGGAGATAAGGCGTATACACGAGGTTAAAACACAAATAATCCCGGTCTTAGTTGGTACACTAGGAGTAGTATCAAGTCGTCTGGAAGGCCAATTGAAAAACCTACATATCCCCGATGTTTTAGGCGGCCTTCAAACCTCTGCAATTATAGGTGCCATCAATATCCTTAGGAAACCCCTTGATCTTTGAAGCTCCTGGTTTGAAGCCGGGATTAAGGGAAATCCTCTGGAAATGAATCCCATCCCTTTCCAGAGAGACTCTCATAAGCGAAATCAGAATTATTATTATTATTATTATTATTATTATTATTATTATTATTATTATTATTATTATTGTTGTTGTTGTTATTATTATTATTATTATTATTATCATTGCTGTTATTATTATTATTGTTGTTATTATTACCATTATTATTTTCATTATTATTATTATTATTATTATTATTATTATTATTATTATTATTATTATTTTATAGTAGTCTCAACTTTTGAGGTCCTGGATATGACCTTAAACAATATCCGATGGTAAGGCGCCAGCTTGTGGGCTTTTGGGAGTGTGGAGCCACCCTTTAATTGCCATTGCCCCCAGGTCCACTCTGACCCGGAGTGGTAGTACCTGTTAGGGTCCCAACTATGGGTTAAATAGAAACCGACTTGCAAAAAACAAATATATTTTATTAAAAAAAATTTCTTCAAAATCACCGGATTCAGCATTAAATAACCTGGGAAGGGTTGATATGCCGTAAAACAAAAACAACCAACCAAGTCAACTTTTGAATGGTTTTAGTTGGATGTTTTACTTGTACATCGAGTCAATACCTTTGTCTCTAAATTTTGTATTCTTAATAAATACATTGTGTAATTTATTTTCAAATAATTTTTCTCCTCTATCTTGCTACCTCTGACTGTTTTTCACCCGATGCCTTAGTATATTTTTCCTTGTCACTCCATGAAGAAGTTTCATTACTTTCATTAACATATTTAGTTAGACTTCTTTCCTCTATATCTATTACATCTTTAACTCTAAATAAGCCTCGGTCATCTTTTCTAGGTAGACACAATCGATCTACATCTTGTTTTCTAGCACAACCCCCATAAATTGTAATCATTTTACGTGTTGTTGTGTCTAAGAATTTTAATTCATCAACATTCCACTATACAAGTGGTTTATCGAATGATAGCTACTTCTCTGGCATTAATGGCATGTATGGTCTTACTTAATCTTCTGTTGTACTCGACTGTGAGATGGGTTTTCATTTCCATATTCTTAATCTTATCGGCTTCTAGTACTATCAAATATTTCGAGCCTCTCTCAATGTCAACATTCTTGATAAGACATTCTGTTTGGAAATTTAAGTCTATCTGAGAGGACAAGCTTCTCTCTTTTCATCACAAGAATATGGTGATGCCAAATTCTTATGTCATTACGAAACAATCTGATCATATTCGTTAGGGTATCCAGTTAGTTCTCCTTCCTTCCCAAAACATTAAGATGATTAATCTTGATTGGTTGGTTGTTTTTGTTTTACGGCATATCAACCCTTTTCGGGTTATTTAATGCCGAATCCAAAGATTTTGAAGAAAAACTTTTTAGTAGAATATATTTGTTGTTTTCAAGTCGGTTTCTATTTAACCCATAGTTGGAACCCTAACATGTACTACCACTCCGGGTCAGAGTCGACCTGGGAGCAATGGTAATTAAAGGGTGGCTCCACACTCCCCAAAGCCCGCAAGCTGGGACCTCACCACTGGATATAGTTTAAGATCATATCCAGGACCGCCATTTACCCTATGCAGGGGGGCAGTCGGTGTATTCTAATACCCCACCGACAGGGCCTAAGGTCATTAATATTATTATTATTGTTATAAACATTATCATTATTATCATTATTATTAGCATTATCATTATTATAATTATTATTACTAGCGGGACCTGTGAAAATTCCACAAGGGACTCATTCATTATGTAATTATATTGATGTTGGCATTCTGTAGATGTTCATTGTAAATGGAAACGCTCTGATATTATTGTAGCTTCTTTTGTTAAAACTGCAAAAGTATTTATCTAAGCTAGCACGAACGCCTGGTCAAGCCTGATTATAAAGTACGCTTAAATATGATATTTTAATTTTTGCAGATTTCGAATATATTATTATAGAGTTAATGTTCTATCGATTTTTATATGTTATAAAGTTGCGATTTCAAAAATAAAAGAATATATCCATATGACTTGGGTACATTAGCTTGAATCGAAACTGAAATAAAAACTTATGATGAAATACATGTATATATGTATATAACTTGAGTTCCTTCAGCCATAATCGAAACCGAAACCAAAACTTATGAAGAATTCTTGATAAAATTATTTATAAAAAAGGATGATTTAAGTGCTATCAGCTGTTATCGAAACAGAGGATAAAACTTATGAAGAATTCTTTGTAAAATTATTTATGACAAGAAATAGAACATAACAATTAAACGACCCGAATGTAAGCATGACACGTAAAAGAAAACACACGCTATCGAATTAATATGTAGATTAATACTAAAAAGGTTTATTAGACATTCCCATTTGCTTTTAAATGTCATTATTCTTTTTATTAAAACATTTTTGATAAGTTGCTTATAGCCAATTATGAAAGTTTAAGCAGAAACTTTCCTGATCCATGTCATATTTGGTTTGTTTAATTTTACAGCATTTTACATTTTCCCCTCATCCCATGTACTCAGACATTTGAGCCCCGAAGGGATTCCGCTTCGTTGGCTGTCATTTATGTTTGATTGAGTAGACATGACAAGGAAATAAATGACAACCAGGCCTCTCCGGATACTTGATATTCTTCCGGTTTAATTAGTGACATGAATGTTACTATAAACGGAGTCGTTTCCCTTTCGGAAAATGCCACACTTTACGTTGTAACAAAGCATATCCTTTTGGTATTATCTTTTAAAGAACGAAGTAAATGGAATTTTAAAATAATACATCAATAAAATCGAACCAAATGTAAGTTAAGCAACTCAAACATGCAAGCAGCAGAGTATTTAACATGATATTCAAATGGTACGCCATTCCAAGCGCATAGAAGAAACATATTTTCAAATTAGCATAATATACTATGGTCAAAAAATAATACTTGTCCGAATCTAAAACAATTTACATAAAAATATAAAAACATCTAAATGAAAAAAGAAGCGGATAATTTTGAAAGTTAATCAAATTATAAAATTTTTTAATTTATTACAAAGTGGGAATTAATCGAAATAAAAATTCATAATATTTATTTAATAATTAACTTAGATTCGATTTCAATTAATGGTGAGGGTTATGGGGTAAGCTATTCTTATTCCAGGAAAAATTAACTTACCCAGAGACTATAAATATAGTTGAAATTAACGCGTTATTGGGTAGCAATTTGTGGCAGTCATAGCCCCAGAACCATGACGTGTAATTTTTGTTTTAATACTTATTTTTGTTAATTTACCACTGTGTTTCTCTTGATTATTACCGGTTGGCAGATGACGACCTGGGTGTTTCAAGTTCGAATCCAGTTTGTTTCACAAAAATCACTTTCACTTAGAATGTTGGCAACCTTCACACAGTCCCTCGAGTAAGTACCCCATGTTTTGTTTCACTTGAGCCCCCTCGACGCATATATCCCCGACAATCCCGCTTAGCTAAAAGTCACACCCCTTCGTTATTGAGGTCTCTAAATGCCAGAAAGCCTTTAACTCTAATAGTTTCTTACCTTGAACAGCTAGACTTTGGAATTCCCTTTCTGCTACCTGCTTGCCTTACTCTATTGATATGTAGAAGTTCAAGTGTAACGTCAGCCAACATCTTGTTAATCTTTCTTAGGCATGTTTCCAAATAGTAACCCCTTAACTCATGTGGCGACGTGATTTGTTAGAGGTGAGCGTGAGTAAAAAAAAGTAAAAAATAGTCTGACTAGAAAAATATCGGGGAAACCAATGCCAACAATAGAATCTTCGGATTCATACAATATGATGTTCGTGATTACTGGTCCACAAGGTCACAACAATAAGTAAAATCGCATTGTGATATATATATATATATATATATATATATATATATATATATATATATATATATATATAACTACTTCATTTACTCACATAAAATTAATATACGATATATTGATAACCTTTGCCAAAGGACCTTGTAACGAGTAATGTAACTCACTTTCCGGTTTACGATATTCGGTTGCGCATGCGCGCATAAACATTAACCCATAACAACATAAACAAATAAACACGAATCGCTTCTTTTGCAGATTTTGACCTGCGCACTGAAATATTAACGTTATTATTTCGAAATTATTATTTAACATGAGAAGAGTGGGGGATTTTGTAACTATTCTTTATTACAACTACACTGTCGCTATTTTCTTACAACTAAACAACTTTAATCCGTTGGTATATATATATATATATATATATATATATATATATATATATATATATATATATATATATATATATATTTATATATATATAGTTATAAAATATATATGGCGATTAACTACCTAACTAGCTCTACCTACGTATTGCGCACTTTTGAAGTAAATACTTAAAGTTTACGCATAAATTTATATTTGCCAAAGAATTCGCATTATCGCAACAGCCGATTACCATGGATTTCTCGTTGTTGGCGACCATTGGTCTTCGCTTAAATTTGGGTAACAATAACCCTCCCCAAGGTCCCAGTCCTCTTTGCACTCATCCAGCGGAGATCTGGCTAGTGCTTTCTCTCCTCGGCCTTTCCATCTTCCTTGACCCTCCACTATTTGGTGTGGTACCCGTTTATGGTTACATTCCAGAATTTTTATCATTATTATCATTATTATTATTATTATTATTATTATTATTATTATCATCATTATTATTATTATTATTATTATTATTATTATTATTATTATTCGCCTACAAGGAGCTTTCACACAGAGGTCATAAAGGATCTTTCCTTGAAAATAGCCTGTGCTGTTCTTTGAAAGCTGAGTGACAACTAGTCTCCCTAGTTTTCCAGTGATCTCAACGTCTTTTGATTAAATTTGTAAATGAATTTGCATTATCGCAACGGCCACCCACTATCGATCTCTCGCTAGCAGTGGTCATTGGTCTCCATTGGAATTTGAACGGTAATAAGCTTCGTCAAGGTTCCAGTTCTCTTCGCACTTGTCCAGCGGAGGTCTGGTCAGTGCTCTCGCCTCGGTCTTTCCATCATCCTTGACCCTTCTCGACTATTTGGCATCATTCTTTTGTGAGGGCGGTGATTGGGTAATAGGAGGGGATGTGGAAGGGGACAGGGGAGAGATAGAGAACTTATAGATATGTATCTTCTATGTTCTTGTTTTTTTTTGTTTGTTTGTTTTTTTTTGCAACGGTTCGTTATGTTTTATCTCTGCAGCAGTTCGTTTGGTCCACACGTGTGGCTCATGTGCATTAGTCTCCGCATTCAAGGATTTTCCTTAATATTTCAGCTGTTTTCATTATTGTTATTCATTGTATCTTTCCAGTCATTCCTCTGATTCCAATTTCTCCCATTCTTTTTACAAAGTTTTTCGGAATTGTTCCTAGCGCTCCTACTATTATAGGCACTATCTTGATATTTTTATCATCCATATCCCTTTGAGTTCTCTGGCTAGCTTTGTGTATTTGTTCCGTTTCTCCTTTTCTTTAATATTTATCCTGTGGTCAGCTGGAACACCAAAGGCTACAATTTGACAGGATTTTTCTTACTTGTTAATTATTACAACACCCGGTCTTCTTGCTTGGATGGGTTTGTCCGTTTGTATGTCCATGTACGATAGGATTTTGTTATTCTCCTTTTCAGTTACTGTTGCTGACTTATGTTTGTACCATTTTCTGCGCGTTCGAGATGCAGTTGTTTGCACAATTCCCAGTGTACTGCCCTTCCTACTTGGTCATGCCTGTTTTTGTATTCCTTTTTGGCTAGTTTACTACATTCACTTACTCTATGTTTTAGCGTTTCGTCTCTTTGTCCATAGAGTCTGCATTTGCTGTTTTCTTGTGTTTTGTCGATCTTTGGTTTGATGTGATTGGTTCTTATCGAGTTATCTTGTGCTGCAGTTATTAGGGATTCAGTTTCTCTGTTTACGTGTCCTTTTCTCATCCATGTTCAAGTGTTTTCGTAATTCTCATCTTTTGTCATCCTTACGAATCTTCCGTGTAGTTGTTTCTCTTCCCATTTTTCCTTTTTTGTCTTATCCTTTGTCTCTCTGTTTTCTGTTTTGTTTTATCGTGTCTCTCGCTGCCATAATTATCTTTTCAGTGTTTTGCGTTATGTAATTTCTAGGGCTTTTTTGTGTTATTCACACGGTCTTCTGTGTGATGTAATCAACCTAAGGGAGCAATTTGCCCACATTGGGGAGCTTTAGATCCCCCCCAGGGGCCTAAGGAAGGTCGAATAACTATGCGAATATAGCTTTAAACCGTTCCCGAGTGACGGCAGATATACCGAGGATTTAAAATATAGATATAAATATATATTTTATTTCATCGTCAAAATAGATATTATTTGGTAATCAGAGAAATATATTTTGCATGTAAAATTGATGACAGGACCTTAGAACAATAACATAACACTTTCTAGTCTTGACGAACCCAAAAGCCAGATGTCGGACTGACAGGGATGACCTTAGGGGTCATGTGAATTTAATATATCTGTAAATCTCAGATCACAAAATTGGTGGATTACACACCTGCAAAATCTGAGTTTTCCCCCCGATTCTGTGGCGTGATCTGATTGGCTGAGGAGACTTCCAACCCCGACCATACACCACTATTAATACGAATGTCGCCGGAAATTAGCCAGTTTCGAAGCAGTTTCCGAAGGAGTTTGTGCGCGAAACTCAAAGTAAACTGCCGTTCCCTGAAGACATATTTGTAAAAACATTTGTACATAATTTCGTGAATTAATCCTCGTAGAATAGAGCTTCACGTGTCTGTTTTTCTTTCTGCCTGCGGCTTCGATATTCGCTTTCAGCACACAGGATCCAATGTAACAACCCTCGAAGAAGGACCAGACGATCCGAACCGAGTTTCCAGACAAAAAGGGGTCCTAGTCGAGCTTCACCAGAGTGGGGTTCCACTACACATACCAGTCCTCTCCCGCCGTCTTTCTTTTTAACGTAGAGTCGGTCAACGTCGTCCTTAGAGTGTAGTGTGTTGTGTATGGTCATAAGTTTCCTGGTCTTCTGATTGAACTATCTCAGTTCTCCTTTGGTTCACCCTATGAATGGTCCAGAGTATCTTACTAATGATACCGCCCATGTATTTATACCTTTTATTATTTTTTTTTACATGGGCGTCACCGCTTATCAAGGCCCAGAGGCCACTCGAGGATAAGGGTTAATAGGTATACATTAGTCATTGTGATTTTAGCATAGTAAACAGTGGGAATTTTGTAACTTGGATTACTTAGGGGGACGATTCAATTAGAACTTGTTCACATTGGACTTTTTCTTTTTTTTTTATAGGCATCAACACATTATCAAGGCCAAGAGGCCATTCAAGGATAAGGGTTAAAGAGTGTACAGTAGAAATTGGACAATATAATAATCATTAGTAATGAAAATTTGTTAAATTTGATAACTTATATGGAACGGCTCATCAAGAACTTATTTACGTTAGACTTGAAGACAACCATATTGTAGTCAGCCGGAAAGCAGGAAAACGGAAGACAATTCCACAGGCGTGCAGTTCTAATAAAAAAGCTTTGTTCATGGAATCTACGTTTAGGTTTAGGCACAGATAAAGAGTGGGGGGAATTATTGATAGTGTTTACAGCTAGACGAGTGTTTCTTGTGAAGTTCGGCGAGGGGGGACCATAGATTGAAGCTCAATCGAACACTTTCCATGAAAATATCGATACATCAGAGACAAACTCGCAACATCTCCTCTGCGAGAAAGAGGTTGCAAGGAAGAGAAAAGGACATCTCCTACGAGGCTACGAAGTCTATTTTGAACTCCATCAAGGCAGGACAAGTCCTTTCTAGCAGCTCCTACCCAGATGTGGCAACAGTATTCCATCCTTGGACGTACCTGGCTTATTATTATACATGTTGTGATAAAGGTAGCAACTTGTATTCTATGAATAGTATTCAATTATTCATTTACAATAGATGTATTGGTTCGGCATTAAATAACCAAAAGGCATATAAAATCAAAGCATATGTTCTTGACATATTTCAGAGATCATTTGAACCATAACATGTGTGCTGGCTTCTTTGAAAGCTCTAAACTCAAGTGTCGCTCACAGTCTGTGACCTGGACTTCTTCCCATGAGGTGGGTTGGGTGTAACTCATTATAACTCTTCCATACTACATTTAAGACAACAACAATGGATCCGTCCTCAAGATACGTCCATTCACTCTACGCGTTTAGCGATTAACTGTTATTTCGATCTTAAACGGGACAGGCCGATGAAAATCTTATCTTAAAGTTAAGCGTGGTAGATTTAAGGGAATGATGCTTGAAACAAACGTGACAGACGAACAAAAACGATCATTTGAACTTAAATGTGACGGGTCGACGAGAATACAATTTCTAATTTTAGCCTGACCGACTACGAATACGCTATTTCAAAATTCACCGTAACCGATCAGAGAAAATTCAATCTTAAACTTTAACAATGGCAAACACATTAAAAGGTGTATTACTTGGGTCATTCGGTCTAATGTTGATATCTTCATCACAACGGATAAAAGTCATATATAATAATTAATTAGAAGTTACAGCCTTCCGAGGGTTGAAGACTCATTCCGAGTTCGACAAGACGCATTTGAGGAAGTACGGGAATTTTGTGAGAAAAATATCCAAGATGAGAACTGTAGTACGAATAATCGAAATAATACACATTTTCAGTATATCTACAAAATTCTAAAAGAATTTAAAAAGCTGGCAAATGTGTATTTCATCGGCGTAAATTATTTGACAGATAAAAATTTATAAAAATTATTTGTTTTTATATAAAAAAAAAAAAACTCCCATCATTATAAGACCCTAAGGGTGAAATAAAACCCGAAAAAATTTAATTTTTATTATTTTTTCAACATTTTTATTAGACTCGAGAACGCCATCTTGTTTTGAAAATTGATCTTTCTAAGGCTTCATAGATTGACCTTTTGGAGGCCAAAGTTAGCCTTTTTACGCTCTTGCGTGGAACTATGGTCCATGCAAGAGTGTAAAAAGGCAAAATTTGGCAATCCTTAGAAAGGCTAAAATTTCCAAAACAAGATAGCAGCCTTGATAATGGTACATTTAGTCTAATAAAAAATGTTGAAACAATAATAAAAATTAAATTTTGGGGTATTTTATTTCAGCCTTAGGGTCTAATAATGTGTTTTGTATAAAAATAAATATTTTTATAAATTTTTGTCTGTCAAATAATTTACGCCGCTGAAATACACATTTGCCAAAAAGCTATTCTAAACTTAAGGGACAGAGAAAATGTTGACAGTTTCACACTGAAGCGTTTCAGGTGAGCAGGTGGACGAAACATTTTAGAAAGATGCGAAGGCACATCTAAAATATACATAAAGAAAAAAAAAATAAACAAAAATATAATATAGCAATGTAACTGAAAACCCGACGTTATCCATATAAAATCTGTTGGGCCGACATGGGTTAAGGAAAATGGAGAGCACAAGCAGCGGCGGTAAAGCAGTACGACATTCATTATCTCGGAGCGCGAAGTTCATATAATCATAAATAAAAAAAAACATGCTGGGTCGTTTTGTTCTCTTCCTTTCCCCCTTTTTCCTCTTTTTTTTCACTGTCTGCCGTTCGCAACGGGTGGTAGGAGTGTTACAGAGAATACAAGAATTTTTTGGTGATCTTTTCAATATCGGATTAAAAGAAAGAGGTTACGTTTGCTGTATATACAAATATCCGAACGGAAGGAAGTGAAAGGTCTTCACATTTCGCGGCGTTATTACTATGAACAATTATTAACGTGCTAGTATTCTCTCTCTCTCTCTCTCTCTCTCTCTCTCTCTCTCTCTCTCTCTCTCTCTTTCTCTCTCTCTCTCTGTGTATATATATATATATATATATATATATATATATATATATATGAATTTAGGTAAAAATGGCACCGGTAAAAATGGCACCGGTAAAAATGGCACAAGTAAATAAATAGGCAAAAATGACACCGGTAAAAATGGCACGTAATGGATTAATGAGAAAAATGACAAAACGAGAACATGCATGAATATCTCACAGTATATTAAAATGGGAAAACGTGCGAAATTTGTCGAATTGAAAAGGGTGCTAGACTGCTAGACGACCGATCTGGTCTCAAATTTTACCCTCTTTTGAGTTTTCCAAAAGTTAGGTCATGTACTGCAACGTCACCGGTGTTACAGAAAATAATGAGAAGTTTGTCAAATTTAAATAGATCCTAAATGCGAATCTCGTTTTTGAGATTTCCCAAAGTGCTATTACGTCACAGGTGTCAGAAATAACTTTTTTCATCTGTGTGGTAATTCATTCACCTCTTCTCCCCTATTATAAGTTGAACACTGGGCAGAAATAAATTTAAAAAATCTCCCTTATTTACAAATAAGTTCCTTTTATTTTAATTAGTTACTTCTATTTATTTGTTTCTTTACCATATATTCGATTCGATGTCTATACTAATAGATGCCTTAAAAATAAGAATTATCGAACATTTATTACTATAGACAACAAAATGAAAAAGTAAAATATACAACAAATAAATGCTACCAAACGCAAGATATGCTAAAAGTAAAAATAAAATAAAAATAAGCAGTTTATATATTTTTCAAAAATACAAACAAAATAACTTAGGCATAAACAATTATAGCGAGGAACAGTCCATTTGATGGCGGCTTCTGATATTGAAATCAGAAATCAACATTATGTTATTCGTTCCTCGTAATTTATGTACACTTAGTGTTGTTTCTTTTTTATGAAACTCCTGCATTGCAACATGTCGGCAATGGAGACGAGTTATCGGTTCCTTTATGAAATTCAAATATAAAGAAGTTTCTTCATAAATATTTCATGTTTTTTAAATTACTACATTGATGAATTAAAATTATATTTTGATACATTTTATACAACCTTAATGTAAAAACCAAAAAAAAAAATACTAAAAACAATCTATAAATGTTTTTAGCATATTTTTTTCAATTATGAATCACTCATTAAAAAGAAATATTAAAACTTTAAAATTATAGTTCGATACATTTTTATACTTTAAAATTAAGTACTCCTTGTGCGTTGAGTCTTATAGCTCACAGCCTAAATATTCAATGACCTCTCCCCTTGATACGGAAATAAACTTTTTTTATTTTGTAAACAAACGAACGTTGTTTGATACCGAAAGAAATATGAACTTAAAAAAAATAATGTTACTTTTATTTCATTAAATTGTTAGGTGAAAGTGAAAAATAGTTCATCCCACTTCCATGTTAAGAATGGCTTTCTAAATAGTTATTATTTCAACGTTGTTTGTACTCTCGGGGTGTCAAACATGTATAAGTACCTATTTTTATTCTAATTTATTTAATCATTTAAAAACGTTGAATGGTGCGAAAAAATGTTTGTAATAAACCAGCGTAAATAAATAAGTAAATAAATTTAAAAAAAATGTTTGTAAAATTGGGAAACAAATTCATTACAAAACCTTTTTATTTCCACACAAAGGGGGCGGTTATTAAATATTTATGCTGGGAGCTATGGAACTCAACACACAAGGAGTACCTGAAATTATATTTTTTACGTTTTTATACAATACATGTTTTGCTTTTCATCTTTTTGTGTTATTTACTTCGTTATTGTATATTTTTGTGTTATCAGAAAAACTTGAACTGTGAGTCAAAACTGAACTCTGTCATATTTGGTCAGTAAGCTGTTATTTATATTGGAATCAGTTTATAATTTTATGTCATAAATATACTCAGTGACCGATTGACCCCAGAAATGTCCCCAGAACGGTTTCGTACTCAACTGTGAGCATGAAACTGTGAGATGAATTGGTCATAAAACCTTTTCGAACGTATACGCGACAACACGTGTTATATTTCACGTTAGTTTATGTGTCTGTTGAATTTGTTAATAAGGCAATAAAACTATTTTTGGTAATTAACAACATTGATACAGTTTAACTTTGAGAATTTTCTGTTACTGTTCCCATTCCAGCTTTGGACTACTATTCTCATCTTGAGTATTCCTATTTACTTGCTTCCTCAAGAGGGCAAAGTTAGACACAAGGTCGTTTTTTTATGTGGGCAATATCCAGCTCTCCTACAAGAGGAACTCTGTATCAGAACAAAAATTAAAATTGTCTCAGTCTGAAAGGATTTATTAATTCTTCATTGAACGGGGAGATAATAGGTGGAGTGTAGCATCAGAAGTGATACTACACTTTGTTAACGTATCAGTCGATGCAACCTCCGACAGAAATTCTGTGCAGATTCTCGAGTTCAACAGAAACATTCCAGAGTTCAATATTTATTCAATAATAGCAGTTTTGGATAAATAAGAAAAAATGGCAAAGCCCAACTTATCAACGATAAAATACATTCAATGATAAAATAAATTTAGAGTGCACCAAAATTAGTTTTTTCTTTTATCAAAGATAAAAGCCAGTCGAGGATAAGTGTCAACCAGGGAGCTTTTAATTACGCTAAACAAAGTGCATCTTTTCTGGATCATTTTTGTTTTGTTTTTTTTAGGGAAAAAAAAACTTATCGCCGTGTGTGTTTTATCCTTGATAACTAGCGATTCATTATGAAAAAAGAACCCAAAAATACAACTACAACTTATCCAGAAAAGATGCATTTTGTTTAGTGTAATTGAAAACTTCCACATTAACCCTTATCCTCGAGTGTGTTTTATCCTTGATAAGTTGCGATTCATTAGTCCTAAGTGCCCCATTTTGGGGAGCTAGATAGTCACCAGATTAAAAACCGACATTGTGTCTAACTTTGCCCTCGTGGGGTGCAATTAAATAAGAACCTTTAGATAAACAATGCTTCTAAACTGACGTAATTGTAATTTTTTGTTCCGATCGAAAATGCCCCTTTTTGGGGGGCTGGATATTTCCCAGATTTAAAACCAACCTTGTGTCTAACTTTGCCCTAGCGGGGTGCAATTAGATAAAAATCTTTAGATAAACAATGCTTCTAAACTGAGGTAACTGTAATCTTTTGTTCCGATGAAAACTGCCCCTTTTGGGGGGGCTGGATATTAAAAATCGACCTTGTGTCTAACTCTGCCCTCGTTGACGGCAAGAAAATAGGAACTTTTACAAAACCCAAAATGAGGTTAGAATTTAGGACCCCATAGCTTCAGTAGCACGTTTTGGTGCCATTTTTACCTAGTTATTCACTTGTACAATTTTTACCGGTGCCATTTTTACCGGTGCCATTTTTACCAGTGCCATTTTTACCGGTGCCATTTTTACCGAGCACCATATATGAATATGTGTGTGTGTATATATATATATATATATATATATATATATATATATATATATATATATATATATATACACACACTAGAAGGTCGCCCGGCATTGCCCGATCGTTAAATACGCTGTAATTAGATATTTTGATTTATGCATATCTCTTATTTATTATTCTATTATATTGAACCCAATATATAGTAACGACTGAAAAAGTTTTTAAAAAATGACTCGTGCACTACCATCGAGAATCGAAACCAAAACGTTTAGCTTACGACTTATTTTGTCGTCTGACGTTAATATCTGACCTAGCATGTTTGCTGCAGGGCTAACAATTAAAACATGAACCAATAGCTATTATGTTACGCATGCATATCCGTAATACCGTCGTTCGACCTTCATCTGGCAAATTCCATTTTTTTAATTTTCACACTTTTGCACCGATTTTCCCCGGCTAAAACCGAAATATAAAGTTTCGCATTTGTTTGAATACTCTATAAATTAAGTTTTATGTCTGTAGACCAAAAACTGACATTGGTGTGTGGTATGTAAATTTTTTAAAAGAAATATACACTGCTGATCAAAAATTTAAGGCCACTTAAAATCTTTAAAAAGAAACCTTTTTTAAGGATAGATTTTAAACGTTTTCGACTTAAGGTTACTAATACTACAATCTAAAAGGTTATGGAAACAAAAAGGTACATTCCAAAAATTCTGTTTAAAAATTTGTATTTTTATTAAATCAAGTTTTTACACATGATCAAAATTATAAGACGAAGCGTATAAATTGTTAGATTTATGGTAATTCTAATGTTTTTAGTTCAGTTAGAGATTAACAATCATTGTGTAAAGGTGTTACCATGCCTAAAGCAAGAAAACTAACCGATGTTTGGCGCTCTCGAATTCTAGGATTCCATAAGGAAGGTTTGTCATAGCGAGCGATAGCAGCTAAGGTAAATCGCAATAAAACTGTTATTTGCAACTTTCTAAAGAACACTGAGAATTATGGAAAAGCAAAATCCTTTGGTAGCCCCCCCCCCCAAAAAAAAAATTATCCTGCATTGAGTTGGAGAATCAGACGGGTTGTTATGAATGACAGAGGACATTCTTCTAGTCAAATTAAGGCGGTTCAGATGCTGATTGCAGTCTAATAACCATCAGTCGACACTTACAATAAAAAGGCACGGTAAATAAAAAGCGTAAACAAATTCCTCGATTGCTTCCACGTCACAAAGTGGACCGCTTAAGATTTGGTCGTGAATACCAAACCTGGAACGTTGAGAAGTGGAAGGAAATCCTGTTTTCTGATGAGAAAAAAATTCAATTTAGATGGTCCTGAGGCTTCCAGCGATATTGGCATGACAAAAACATGCCCCTTAAATTTTTTTTCCACGCGTCATAGTAGTGGAGGGTCCGTAATGGTATGGGGTGCCTTTTCTTACAGAGGAGCGATGGAGCTTCAGGTGGTGCTAGTTCGTCAGACAGCAGCCGGTTATGTTAGCATGCTACAAAAAGCACCTTTGATGATGGAGGGTCATCGTTTGTGTGGGGATGGATGGTTCAAGAAAATTCAAGGTCCGTCTTACAGTGTGGATTGCAGCATTATCCTGTTGGAATCAACAGGATAATACTGCAATCCACACTGTAAGACGGACCTTGAATTTTCTATAAGAAAGTTGAGTCCATCTCTTGAGACATCCTGCATGCTCACCGGACTTGAACCCAATTAAAAATGTTTGGGGATGGATGACAAGAGAGGTTTATCGAAATGGCAAAAAATATTCAACAAAAAATGAACTTCGTGAAGCCATCTTCAGAAACTAGAACAGGATCCCCCGCACCTTAATGGAAAACCTTATTTCTAGCATGCTCCAAAGAATTTTTGAAGTCATCAAAAGCAGTGGAGTTAGAACACATTATTAAGTTTGATTGCTGAATGTTTTTATACACTTTCCATACATTTTTTGTAGAATTTAATAGAATTTTTGTCTCTCGTCTTATAATTTTGATCATGTGTAATAACAAAAATGTAAATTTTAAAAATAAATCTTTGGAATGTAGCCTTTTGTTACCATAACCTTTTAGATACGCATACATAAATATATAGAAAGAGGTTTGTGTTTACTATAAACTTTTTACGCAAATATTACGCAAGTATAAATCATGTAGAATGTTTGCATGAATATAATTACACGTGATAAATAACTAAAGGTGATCATTTCATAAGAAAACTGGAAAAAAAAACTAATGGGGAATTAATTAAACTGAATGTTTAAAAGAATATGCAAATTAGCTGGATCTTTTGCAGATGAATGCAATTCTACGAATACTCTACAAGGAATAAAAAGAATATCGTCTTACTGGATCAATCTTCCAATTCAACTTGTCTTGTGTGACCTTTTTATAATTTCCCCCCAAATAAAGAAATTATTAAATGTATCCGTCTTGATATTGTGGAATCTATTAAGAATAACATGACGTCAAAAGTTGTATTCTAAAATAATCCTTTCAAAAGTTGTATTCTAAAATAATCCTTTCAGCAATGCATAAAAAATAATGATAAAGCGAAAGTCCAGTCAATTCGAAGGAAGTTAATTTTAAGATGAAATTTATGTAGTTTGTTGTTTCAATTGATATAAATTGCTTGTTACATCAGTCTCAATACATGTCAAACACATTGAAGTGTGAGCTACCATCTTAAAAACCAAAAGAACAGCTTTATTCCTGGCTAACAATATGGGAATAATATCAATATTCCTCGTTGTATTGTATAACACTCGTAGTGCAACACTAAATATTAGGTTATCCTGTAAGTTCCGTTCAGATTTTAATTATATATATATATAGATATATATATATATGTGTGTGTGTGTGTGTGTGTGTGTGTGTATTAATCTTTTTCGTACTGACTCATTAGAAGAATAGGAACTCATTAACTTTTAAATAAAATAAAAAGTATACGGGCATGATTACGTAAATCCGTAAAAATAGTAAGAGTTGCAATTGTGTTTTGTGATATTTCCGCCATCATTGATTTATATATATATATATATATATATATATATATATATATATATATATATATGCACTCATGAACAAAAAAAATGGGCCATGAAAGAAATTTACAATTTATTGCACAAAAAGCTGTATTACACAAAATGCAATTAAATAATAAACGAAAATGAGTAAAAAATATAAAGAGCAAGATATTTACTTTAATAAAAACTTAGTATGGAATGGAATTGCCCTTTGATCTTTTTAAAAGATCAATTCTTTTTATCGTGCTCTCAACCAACTTGGAGCACTGTGAAGAGGAGATGTTATTCCATTCTCTTTGTACTGCTTCCCATAATTTTTCTTTGTTGGAAAAAGTTTTCTAACTAATGCATGAGATATTATAGCCCAAATATTTTCCATTGGGTTTAAATCTGGGCTTTGGCTAGGCCAAAACATCACATCAATTGAATTATCAGTAAGCCACTTCTTTGTGACTTTTGCTGTGTGTGCAGGGGCATTATCATGTTGAAAAATAATGTCATTGTTCATTTCTAACTTCTGGATGCTTGGTAATAGACCTCTTTCTAATATTTGAATGTATTCTTTGGCATTAATTGACGCATCACATCTGATAATTTCCCCAACTCCTGCAGCAGGAAAGGTCCCCCATACCATTATTCCTCCGTTTCCATGTTTTACTGTGGTTTTTATGCAATTCGGTGAAAATCTTTCTCCGGATCTTCGGATGCAACGTTCAGGGGCATCACTGGCAAGGCAAAATCTTGATTCGTCCGACCAGAAAACGTTTCTAAACCAATCTGCATCTTTCGTACCATAACATGATGCAAATATCTTTCTGTCGCTGATGTTCTTCTTAGTAAACAAAGGGTTTTTTGCACATCTTTTTGATGAAAATCCCATTTCCTTCATCCTTCTGGATATTGTCACTCTAAAAAGAGAATTTCCTTTGGCTGTTTCGAATTGTTTGCTATGGTCAACATAAGTTTTTTTTTTTTGCGATCCTTCAAAACGGTCATTTTAAGCCTGTGGTCGTCCTTCATTGTGGATGCTCTGGGGCGACCAGAACCAACTTTCCTGCTCACTGTGCCTTCAATTTCGAACCTTTGCCCAATTCTCTTCACAACTGAAAGAGATGTTGCCACCTTTTCTTCTTTCAAAATGTCGAAAATCTGCTTGTAAGTCAAATTTGCCTGTCGTAATCCTGCAATTCGGTTTTTAATTTTTTCGTCAAGATGTCGTCTTACTTTTCTTGGACTCATCTTTAATACTAATAATCTGAAAAATACTAAATAACAGCTAATTATTAGCAAACAAGCGATAAAAATTTTAAAAATTGTTTTCTTTCCAATTTCAATCATGGCCCATTTTCTTTTGTTCCAATTTTAATCATGGCCCATTTTTTTGTTCACGAGTATATATATATATATATATATATATATATATATATATACATATATATGTATATGTATGTATATATATATACATATATATATATCTATATATATATATATATATATATATATATATATATATATATATATATATATACGCGTGTGTGTATAATATTTTAATAATATATAAACCACATCATATGTAAAGGAATAAAATTCTCACAAAAAAATTATTTTCCAGCGTACAATTGTTTCGGTCTATCAGCAAGATATCTGTAATATTTAAAACGCATGAGGCATTTTATTTCTTGATAAGACTATCCATAGTGTTTCTAAAAACAAGATAATCCTTCAGACATGGAAAAGCCATGTTATATTATGTAATCATGCCATTTTTTTTCATTACATAAGCTATCATTTTTTCACAATACGCCTTTTTATTTATACCCGCACTATTGAATAGTGGGATCTTAGAATCACGTGTCTTAACAGTTTGCATCATTACATTGTTTGTCATCGAAATAGTGTTTTCTTTTTCTTTTAACCAGAGATAAACTTGCGATGAATGTCTGGACTAATCTTTAATTGTGTTGATTTTCTTTTCTTTTTCCTTTACTCCTAGACCTATCCTTTTTTAGTTATTATTGCATATGTTGTTTTTTTAAGATCAAAATTACGTTGTATGGTAGTAGTCCGTATACGTTGATACGGGTATGTAGTTTGATATTTAACTTTGCAAAGTTCTATTTTACTGTGAAAATAAATGAAATGTTTCATTTAAAAACATAGTAGCAGTCAAGACACATTTGAAGCAGAAGATTCCTTATGGGCTTAATAACGTAAATATGCAGTCGAAGTGATCTTACATTTTTTATACAGCTGATAGAAAAGAACCCACAGAGGATGGTTTACAAAATTCAGAAGAGGAAATTTCGTAACTGAAGATGAAGATCCAACAAAATATTTCGTTGAGTTTGATGAAGATTTTCTTGTATCATTACTTAAAGGAAATTTGAAGTTGAAGAATTCGTAATGAAGCTTCCCTCAAACGCCATAACTGTTCGTTACCATTTTTAAAAACTTGGAAAAGTTCCATAAACTTGGAAAATGTGTTTCTCGTGAATCGTGTAGAAACAACCGTAAACCATGTGTTGAGAGAAACAGACAATTGGCGAGGGCCTCGACTCTAGTAACATGCAGAAGTTTTTAAATCTAATTTGAACCTGCATCTCGCTGCTCAACTCCCCACTTAGAGTATCCCTGTAAACATGGTCTCCTAATTTACAGTGGCAGTCGTAACGGCTGTTGGTTTTGTTTGTGATGAATATGAGTAAAATGAATGAATAAATAATAATAATAATAATAATAATAATAATAATAATAATAATAATAATAATAATAATAATAATAATAATAATAATCCTGATTACGTTTCATAACGTCTCTCTGAAAAATAGTGGGATTCATTCTCAGAGAACTCTCCCTCAATATCGGCTTCAAACCAGGAGCTTCAAAGATCAAAGATTTTCCTAAAGATATTCGTGATACTCACATAGGTTTTTTTCAAATGTCCTTCCAGACGGCTGATAGCACAAATAATAATAATAATAATAATAATAATAATAATAATAATAATTAGTCGAACCCGTGGAAATTCCACGGTAGTTGAAGACATCATCACATACGCAGACAATAGAATGTCCTTCAATATAATAATCAGCATAATATTAGTTTCGATCAGACCGTGAATTAAAAAAATAAGTATATTTCTAGCCAAATATGGAGAACTGCTGGAGATACATTATTATAAAAAATAGAACTATATGGAGGCACCATTTTTCTAGAGATTATAATTTAATCAAAGTTACTTGTAAATCAGTTAGTAATAACTATGTCACAATCTTTTCTGCATATAAGTAATAAGATCTGATAGAAACAATTTACATGTCAACTTTTGCAATTTTTTCCAGAGTGGTAAGAAAATGGAATGAATCAGTAAGGAGTGCAATTGGTCGAATTTTAAAGAAAAAAGTGTAAGATGTTGGCAGATGACATGACAGCACTTGCAAATATGTCTACTTTATAAGATAAATATTCTTAATTCATTATGAAAATGAATGTCTGAATTTATTAGATGAAATAAAGTGGTTTTTAGATCGTAAATTGTTTCAGCCATTTCCGGGACTGACCCCTACCGTTTCCTCCACACGCTTTCACAATGATATGAGTAGATATAAGGTACTTGTACAGTAGTCTACCTAATAAATAACTTGTACAGTATTCTATCTATGAGAAACTATGTATGTCACAGGTAAGATTTTTTTTCGTTACGGCTGAGGTTTTTTTTTTCATATAGGTACGGATATCACATGTTAACTATTACACAAAAACAAAGAAAAAGAAAATAATGTTTAGGAGATTTACATTGTGAGAAGAAAACAAACACTATTTCCCCCTACTCTCGCCTGAACAAAAACGGAGAAGATAATGTCTGGGAGATTATCTTGTGCCACAAAACAGATACTACCCCCTACCACTGCCTAAAAAAGTCGTCGTGTGGTGGTGCTGGCTGTGGGGCGATGGTGATGGTTGTGACGGAAATTTTTATAATTTATCAGAAGTGACTTTTCCAGGGCGTTTTTGTTTTTAATTTTAAAACTATGTTAAATTAAATAATGTAGTTGTAAAACAAAACAAATTTTCTTACAATTAATCAGAAGTGACTTTACCAGTGCATTTTTATAATCTTAAAATATTGTAATATTAAATATAGTAGTTGAAAAAGACGAATCATTTTTTCTAACAATTAACCAGAAGTAATTGTTATAATTCTTTTTCTATGCTTTGCAAATGATTAAAATTTTAGTATGTTATTATGGATGATAACAACTACCAGTTGTCAAATTTTCAGTTTTTCACAGTTCTTATTTCTAACAAATATTAGGTTTTAAAATTCTGTCCCTTAGTTTTGGACGCTACTGTATAATTCAAATGTGTTTTACTACAGCGACACCATTTTTTTGTTTTATTTGAAATTTGGAATATTTTACTTTGTTTTTAAGATATGGTCAGGATGATAACATTCAAAGTGAATCAACGTATTAATATGTAGATGATGATAATAATAATAATAATAATAATAATAATAATAATAATAATAATAATAATAATAATAACAATAATAATAACAATAATAATAATAATAATAATAACAATAATAACAATAATTACAATAATAATAATAACAATAATAATAATAACAATAATAATAATAATAACTAGCGGGACCTGTGGAAATTCCACACTGGACTCTTTCATATGTAATATATTGATGTTGGCATTTTTGTGGATGTAAATGGGGACACCCTGATATTATTGTAGTTCTTTTGTTAAAACTGCAAAAGTATATATCTAAGCTAGCAGGGACGTCCGGCATAGCCTGGTCGTAAAATATGCTTAAATATGATATTTTAATTTATGCAGATTTCGTATATATTAGTATAAGAGTCAATTTTCGATCCATTCTTATATATTATAAACCTGTGATTTCAAAAATAAAAAATATATCCATATAGCTTGGGTGCATCAGCTTGAATCAAAACCGAAACCAAAACTTATGAAGAAAAGGAATGTATGCATATATATCTTGAGTTCTTACAGCTATAATCGAAACTGAAACCAAAACTGATGAAGATTTCTAGGTAAAATTATTTATTACAAGAAATGGAAAGGCATAACAATTAAACAACAGCCACTCGGAAGAAAAAATAAATGTAATACAGAAAATAATACACACGCTATTGTATTAATATATAGATCAAGATATTTTATGTAAAAAAGACAGTTTGTCATAAAACTATTTAAGCTAAAACAATGTTGTAATAAAAATAATTTATTCAGAAAAAGGAACTGTCATTTAATATATAGATATATTTTAGGTTTAATGTTTTTATTAAAATATTTTATGTACAAAACCAGTTTTGTTTCGCTAATAACGTGTGGCTAAGTTCGAGATTTCATAACATATGCATCTGGGCTTTCTTTACATGTTACAGCAATTAGTAGTAATAGCAATAATATTTTTAATTAACGAATAAATCAGCGTCTCTCTTTCTCTCTCTCTCTCTCTCTCTCTCTCTCTCTCTCTCTCTCTCTAAACAAATGTAAAAAAAAATAAACAATGAAAAATAAATAAATAAATGCCCAATTTTTTCCCCGCCGCCCCAGAGAATTGTGTTATCGTTTTTTATTACGGAATAACTTAAAATCAATTATTTCTTAGCAACTTTTGAAAGATAAAACCCTAAATTTTACAGAATTAAAATACATATAGCAGTGAAGATTAAAATATTGTATGTACCAGTTTTTCATGAAACTATTTTAGTTAAAAAAAATGTTGTAATAAAAATAACTTATTTAGAAAAAGGAAGATTTAATTATTTTATAAAAAAATATTTTATGTACAAAACCAGTTTCGTTTCGCTAACAACGTGTAGCTAAGTTCGAGGTTTCATAGCATATGCATCTGGGCTTTGTTTACATGTTACAGCATTTAGTAGTAGTAGTAGTAGTAGTAGTAGCAATAATATTTTTAATTAACGAATAAATCAGCGTCTCTCTCTCGCTCTCTCTCTCTCTCTCTCTCTCTCTCTCTCTCTCAATAAACAAATGTAAAGAAAAATAAACAATGAAAAAAAAACAAATAAATGCTCAATTTTTGTCCTCGCCACCCGAGAAAGTTGTGTTATCGTTTTTTTTTTATTACGGAATAACTTAAAATCAATTATTTCTTAACAACTTTTGAAAGATAAAACCCTAAATTTTACAGAATTAAAAACACATATAGCGGTTAGAACCCGCTAATCGAATGCTGCCTTGAGAGTTCGTAAATGTGTATTCTGTAATTAATGTATATTCCGGAATAAAATCTCAACCAAACAAATTTGCCGGAAAGCGTGACGCACAAAAGAACACACACGCTATAATATTAATATATAGATAATAATAATAATAATAATAATAATAATAATAATAATAATAATAATAATAATAATAATAATAATAATAATAATATGAATATGAATATGAATATGAATATAAATATGAATATGAATATAAATATGAATATGACTAGGAATATTAGTTAGTTTTATTAACTATTCCCACGTATTATTAAATAGCAGAGAAATCCGAACACTATGGGATTAATTAATAATCCCCCCAAAACGTAAATAATACAAACGAGTTTTTTGAAACAATTAATCCATAAAACGTCTCGACATTTCATCCTATATTCCATTTCTACGAAATATTTTGACACGGTGTTTGGGGGGGGTTATCTGCGATGTCATGGATTATATCGGATTTGGCTACCTCAAAAAAAATCAAATAGCAATATATATAAATATATATAAATATATATAAATATAAATAAATATATATAAGTATAAATAAATATATATAAGTATAAATAAACATATATAAATAAAAAAATAAAATTAGATATACGATGCATTCATGTCCAATCGTTCCTCAGTTTTTTGTTTCACATTTTTCTACAATTTTATTTCTCACTTCTTTTTTTCTTCATTCTTTTTCTGTTGTTCTTTATGTATTCTGTTTTCTTCTCATTCTTCTTCTGCTCATTCTTCTTCTTCTCCTTTTTTCTTCTTCTTCGTATTTTCCAATCTCCTCTTCTTACTATTTCTTCTCCATCTTCTTCCTTATAGTTTTGTCTTCTATTATTATCATATTTCCCATTTTCTTCTACTATTTTTACTTCATCTTCGTCATAGTTTATTCTCCTCTTTTTCTACTACTACTACTACTACTACTTTCTTTTTCATTATAGTTCCTTCTTTTTTCGTTTCTTTTTTTCGTGAGAAGATGAATTAACTAAATGAAACTAATAAAATTAGAACAAGGAATTAAAATGAAAACCTCAAAATCTTAACACTTGCTTAATGAAGTCACTATGATTTAAAAAAAAAAAAAAAAAAAACAAGATTAATAAAAAAAAGATTTTTCCTTGTATCATTGATGGGTGTAGATTTCTAAAAAAAAAATCTGATCCGGCAACGATTTCGCCGAATTATTGAACAGTGTTTTCCAAAATTATAAATTTAGTTTAATACAAATTCCACACTTTTTATATCTAGTTCTTTTCGATATGTTTAGATAATCATGCATAAAGGACAGAGGCAAAGCTTGATGTGCCTGCTACAAATAAATAAATGTTTATAAAATATGTATCACGTGACATTGGCGACGTAGAAAACATACTACTGATCAGAATGTTGTAACAATATGCCTATGAATATCCAACTCTTTAAAAATTTAATCCGTTTCATCATATATTCATATTATAAAACGGGTAGTGCTACTAAACCAGGCTGCCTGCAGATATTTGCATTTTGACATAAACTGCACCAAACCTTGGTGTTATTGCTTTTCTCTTTGCAAAACTTAATCATGTTCTGCAATGTCAAAATAAAAACAGCCATCAGTGTTTCTTTATAAAACAATCAAATTAAACACCATGAATAAATATTTGAAGATATAAAGAAATTTAAACATAAAACCTTTGCCGAAATTATTAAATTCGACATGAAATAACCCTAAAAAGGTTTGATGTGCTGTAAATTAAAAAAAAAAAAAACGTATATAGTAAAATAAAGTTCAATTCTATACTACTGTAAATGAAAGGTGCTTGCAACACAGCGACGTGCAAATGAGAAGGAACGCAGGGCGGTGGCTGCATTGGAGTGGGGGACATGAAAATAGATAAGAAAATAAAATGGAAATTTTAACAATTCAGCACTTTTGAATCAATCTGTTACTAATATGCAAAGACGACAAACATAACAGACACTTGCCAGAGATGAAAAATTTAAATCATAATTTAGAATAATTGTGCTTCCATATATCAGGTCAGGCCAAAGTTTCTGCCGATTTAAAAACTCCATCTTGATGTGTGTGTGTGTGTGTTTTTTTTTTAATCTTCAATCATAACAATAACGAGTTTGCTCTGTATAACTTGATTCCATCTGTTATTAACAGATGGAATCAAGTTATACAGAGCAAACTCGTTATTGTTATGATTGAAGATTAAAAAATATACTTATAAATGTGTCACTTGTAAATTTCTTTAAGTTTTGATGTGACTGTCCCCTTTCTTGTGATGTAATCTTAACCATATAAATGGTTTTATAATCCTCAAAATAAGTAATAATCAGAGGAAGCTAGTTAAACAGAAAATACCAGTTAAGGCAGGATTTCCCAAGCAAATTCTCATGAGATCTTTGATCGGTCGTACTGTGTGAGGATGAGCATTATCATGATGGAAGATGATTTTCTTTCTATTGACAAAATAAGTTCGTTTTCTGGTCAACATGGTGAGAATATTACATAAAAATATGAATGATGCTTTAATAATCTAAAAAAAAAGTTATAAATTAATCATGGTGATGTGTTTAAGTAATAACAATATGCATAAAATGAATTATAATCGTTTAAAATGCATCTTTTTTTGCACGAGACAATTCGAATTATTTTCTTTTTTCATAATAATTGACATTAGTTTTGAGCTTTACACTTGTGTCCTAAAGAAGCATAAATCATATTTTGTCTGGGAATCACCAGACCTCAACACGTTACTGCGGTGCTAAGTGTGTGAAATTTGAGACGGTGCGTCTTGAGTTTGAACCACAAAAATGAAATGCCTTAATTTATGTGAAAAGCAATCCATTCGTTGGCAAAGTAAAAACTAATTGTGCAATTTTATCCGTTAGTTGCGTATTTTTGAAACTTAACTTTATGAACTTTATATGAACATGTTGATTCTGCAACCTTAAATCTCAAGTGATCGTCAAAAATACTTCTGGAAACATAATAAAGGGGTGCGATTTATGTAATTGATATCGCTATAGCATATGAATCTGCTTTGCTGAGTTCAAATCCCGTTTCGTACCCATTGTGTTTAATCTATCTAATATTATGCTAAGGAATTTGCTGTTCGTACGTACATTTTCACGTTGCACGTTCATTAAAAATGGGATTATCCTTTTTTATTACATTTTCAGCCCAAACAAGGCACATTGCCACTTTGATGTAGAGGGCTACTATTAGGGACACAGGTACTAGGTGGGGAGTTGGGCAGCAAGATGTCGGTTCACGTTACACTTGAACTTCTGCATGTCAGTAGAGTTGGGGGAGCAGGAATCTGGAAGGGAATTCCAAAGTCTAGCTGTTCTGGGGAAGAAAATACTGGAGTAGAAGGCTCTCTTACATCTAGGGATCTCTACTGTGAAGGGGTGGGATTTTACTGATTGTCGGGTTTGTCGGGGGTGTAACACCCTCTCTTATGAAGTTACGTAAGGATCCCTGATCTTCGCAAACTTGGCTCGTGCCATCTGGTACTTCTAGAGACCGTCACATTGAATCTGGTATGCTGAAAACGAATAACCAAACTCATGCAGGCAAAAAGGACAACAGGCGATTGAATTCTACTCTACTTTCACAAATATATTACAGATTTTTTTTTACAAATATATGGTTCAGTTCTCAGTAAGTTTCTACAAGTCTCAAATCTCTCTTCTCTTCGGAGATAGCCTCAGACGGGTCGGAGGAGGGGTGTGGAGGTCACGTCTCAGGAAGCGGTATTGTTACTTCGAGTTTCGCGAACACTCTCTGGCTGAAAACTTGACTAATTTCGCGCGACGTCAGCACTATATAGTAAGTTCAGGTGTGGGGGAGATGATTTCAGAAGCCAATCGGATCATGCCACGAATTTGTGGAAAACACCAAATTTTGCGGGTGTGCAATTCGGCCATATCACTAATTTTGCAATCTTGGCTCAAAATCAACATCTAATTCTCATGACCCCAGGGGTCATCGGCTGTCAGGTCAGACGATGTCATCGCTATTGTTCTAACATTTCCGTCAGTTTCGAATAACAAAATATATCTCGGATTTCCAGACAATAAAACAATTATATATATTTTGACAATGAAATAAAATATTTATATATTCTACTTTAAGTCTTTGGGATATCTTCCGTTGCCCGAGATCTATTAAAGCTATCTTAGCATACCCGGCTCCCTCAGGTCGATCATGTTACAGGGGTGTTTACATTATTACATTTACAAGTGCTTGCAATTCGTCAGAGCATTCACCGTTAAAGTACTTGTAGAACAGGCAGAGGGGTGCTACATTACGTCGATGGGACAGAGGCTGAAGCTTGGATGACAGCTCAGGACCTATCAGGTTGGTGACTCTCTTTTGAACCTTGTCTAGGAGTGAGAGACTAGTAGCAGATGCACCGGCCCAAATATGACAACAATACTCCATACATGGGCGAATGGTGGCCTTATAAAAGTACAGGATACTTTCGGGCGTTGGTAGCTTTCTAGCACGGTAGAGAGAACCTACCTTTTTCGCAGCGGTCCTGGCAATGCTCTCAGTGTAATTGTTTCAACTCATGTTTCCTGTGAACCTTAGGCCGAGGAGTTTAAAAGGTGTGCTTTCAGATAAAGAGTCTTTGGCCATTGCTATTGGTGGTAGAGACGGTCTCTTGTAGTTATTGAAGGAAACAAGTTTAGTCTTGGTAGAATTGAATGAATCCATTTTTGCCCCCATTCCACTAGAGATTGGAGGTCATCCTCTAGTGTTTCTGCCATTTCTTTAGATGTGTTCATTTGTTTTCCTGTCGTGTCTGTTATAGAGCGTGGTGTCATCAGCATATATACCCATCTAACAGACAATTTTGTCAGGGAGGTCATTTATGAATATTAGGAATAATAGAGGTCCAAGGATAGACTCCGGAGGCACTCCCGCATTTATATCATATTGTTTAGCTGTACGACCATCGAGGACAACCTGGATTTTTCTTTTATCTAAGAATGATTTAATTATGTTAAGTATTCTTCCAGTGATACCGTATGATCTAATTTTACTGAGAAAATTTTCATGCCATACCCTGTCAAAAGCCTTAGATAAATCTAGAGCTACCTCTCTACTCTGCCCTGCTTTGTCAAGTGAATGGTATATACGCTCAGAGATTACAGTTAGAATATCTGCTGTGGAACGGGCTCTCCTAAATCCATATTGTTGGTCGGTCAGAAGTTTAGCATCTGTAAGGTGATTGACTAGAGCTTGGTTAATTATGGACTCAAATATTTTAGCAAAAAGTGGGACGAGGCTAATGGGGTGGTAATTTACTGGGTCAGTTCTTTCGCCAGAATTCTTGAAAACTGGTACCACAGAAGCAGTTTTCCAGCAGGCAGGAAAGCAAGATTCATTAAGGCATTTGTTGTAAAGTTTGGAGAGGATTGGAGCTACTTCGGCGGAGCAAGTTTTTAAATAGCACAGCCGGGATGAGACCAGATCCACATGCTTTTGAAGTGTCAAGATTTTTTATGATAGCATGCACCTGAGAAGGGGTGATTTTCAGATCGTCTAGTATGGCGTCTGTCCGCAAAGGAAAGTCCGGGAAAGGGTGGTTAGCAGGGTCCAGTGTGGAGTTGAAGGTAAACCAACTGGCAAGCATGTTAGCCTTCTCGGTTGCTGAGCAAACAACTTTATGATTGTTGGATAGTGGGGGAATAGTTGATTGCCCATTATTTACTACACTGTTGTAGATTTTCCAGAAGTCACGGGTTCCTAATTTCTGTGCTTCGGTGCGGTTTTTGTTGGTTTAAGTAAATTCTTTCTTAGCTGTCGCTATTTCTTTCTTACAGTTACTTCTGACTTCTATATACTTCTGTCTGTTTGAACTGAACTTATTTCGGTTAAAGCTGCAGTGCGCGTGATGCCTTTGCGCGATGGCAGCTGCACATGTGGAAGTAAACCAATGGGGAGAGTGGGGCTTGTTATAAAATTTCCGTGTGTGAGCATGTGCTTCAATTGCTGTTTGCAACCATTCAGTGGTCTCATTTGCGCACTGTTCATTAGGAAGTGAAAAGATATTTCGCCATGGGGCGTCTCTGATGAGGTCCCTGGTGGCTTCCCAGTCAGCCTTTTTATAATATCTCGTTGTTTTGAACAATTGCTCTTCCATTTTGGCTCTAGAGTTTAGAGCGATTTCAACTATTATCACTACAAGATCAGCATTCCCAAGTGGGCTGTGGGCATTCGTAAACAATCATCAGGAACTGTGGTCAGAAACAGATCTAAAAGTGATGCGTGTTTTCCTGCTGATCAGGGAAACAGGTTGGGAACGTAACCATCTGTGATAGGGAATGAGTTATAGAGAAGCTATGTGCTGTGTAACCAGCTGCGTCTGTTTATGATGGCCTAATAAAAAAATTAACTGGGGTACTAAGATTTCGATTTTATTCATTTTAAAATGAATTTTTCTGAAATCGAATTATGTAATAAAAATCACTTTTGAAAACGCAATGGTTGCATTGTTTTATTTGAATGTAATTTTTTAGAAACATGTAACTTTTTCTTATGGAAATTATTCCGGGCAAGGCATGAAACCACTTGATATGAGGTGCTAACAGTAATGAAAGATCATTATCGCAAAAACAGGAAATGCCTATTGGCCTTTGACGTGAAAAGACCAAGACTGTTATTAGGAGGAAAACAGTCAGCAGGGAGAGAGTGTCACAAACCTGCAGTTTTTGAAAATACGCTAAAGGTATACGAAGTTGTATTACAATTAGGTATCATAATAACGAATTAGTTTGTTATTTTAATATGATTATTACAGGTAAATTTTTTAAATTGTGCATGCATAGTTTTATATTAATTTATTCAGTTAAATTTCCCAGATATATATTCTCATATGTATTTTGCTCTTGTCTTTTCTCTTATTTATAGCTCCAAAATTATCTTTTTACTGCTGAGTTCGCATCTCCAGTCATTTTGTTGATGATGTTGTAAAACTGTTTTCATTGTTTTCGAATTAAGTTTTCCTCGTTTTACAAGCACAGCGTGTCTTCAAGAAGTTACCAGACTTTTCGTACAGGCATTTTAAATTGTCGTAGACTCTTGAAAATTCAGTACGCTATTGCTATTCATCTTATAAGATAACTGACCAATTTTTAAGATTTCTAGATCAAATGAAGAGCTACAGCAGGAATTGGAATACGCCCTACTAAAGCGTGGTTATCACAGCTGGTGAATTTCAAAGAATGCAATCCGAACGTAAGGACACTTTAGAAGAACGATATGCAATAAAAGTCTGTTTTAAACTTGGAAAAAATGTCACAGGAACGTATGAAATGCTGTAGACTGCTTTTAGACAATCTTGCATGAATCGAGCATCAATTTTAGAGTGACATAGGAAAATTCAAGGAAGGCAGGGAGTCTGTGAGGGATGCTGAGAGGTGTGAGAGAAGTAAGGAAGTTAGAATACCAGAGTTGATTGGCCAAATAAAGAATTTCATGGACAAAGACCGTCGTGTATCTATCGAGATAATAAGTTCATAGTCTGCATAAATGTCTACGAATCACCTAAGAATGTGATTTGGGAGATGATTGATGAAGATCAGAAACAGGGTTGGGTCCAGGATGGAACCCTGCGGGACGCCAGCGTTAATACAATGAGTTTCTGGTTTCTTCCCATCTCGTAATATTCTCCGCAGGCTTTCCAATGGAAGTATTGTTGATGATATCCTCATATGATCTTCTATCCTTCCTATTATTAGTATTATTATTATTAACAGTAGTAGGAGTAGTAGCAATTTTGTTTTCATTAGCATTAATATTTTTACTATTATTATCATTATTATTATCATCATTATTATTATGATAATAATGTTCATATTTCCGATAATAATACTATTATTATCATCATCATCATCATCATTACTACTATTATTACTATTATTATTATTATTTACTTACTAGGAGTTCTCACACATGTAACCATCTGCGATTACTCATTGATAATTCCCGCTGGTGTTCCCTGGAGTTTAGATAACAACAAGTCTCCACATATTTCTAGTACTCTCTAACTCTTTCCACAATCTTTGCAACTGAATTTGCATTATCGCAACAGACGTTTGCCATTGACTTCTCGCTAATCATTGGTGTTCACTGGAATTTGGAAGGTAATAAGCCTCCTTCAGATCCGAGTCCGTGTAGTAGTAGTAGTAGTAGTAGTAGTAGTAGTAGTAGTAGTAGTAGTAGTAGTTACTCATTAGAAACTATCACGTCGTTAGTCTTCTCTGGTATTTATCTATTAGGTTAATTGAAATCACAATATTCCCCACAACCTTTTCCAGTTGAAGTATGACTGGTGTTCTCCCTTAGTCCTTATGTTCTCCTTGATCCTTCACGACTATATTGTACTGCATAATCATATGCTCCTGCTGCTACATATACGCCTGTATTTTTTGTATTGTTTCTTGAGGGGTAGGGTCAGTCAGATAATGATACATTTCTCATTAGTAGTAATAGTAGCGTCTGCAGTAGTAGTAGAAGTATGTTATATTTCACCTATAAGTTCGCAAAAAAAACGTATATTCATACCTGTCCAAAATGTTTTATAGGGATATCAAATTGCAACACCCACTCTTGTCCGAGCAATGAAGTTAAATAACGTTTGCACAAATCTGGTCAGTACTTGGCTATGTGGCCATTTGAGAATGTTAGATGCGATAAATTAGGAAGCAAAAATATAGGGCACGTCAATCTAGGCCGATAACCTATTTATAAGAAGAGAATGATTATTTTTAAGCAACCTCGTCCTGCACTATACCTACTCCTGTTTAGTGACACGGAAGTCAACCGAAAGAAATAAAAACAAGATTTCGAAAAATTATCCGAGACGAAAATGTAGCATTTTTTTCAGCCGGTGAAGAAGTGAACAAACCTTCTCGAAAGGTTTTCCCACCCTGCAATATAAAAATTGTTCCAATGTAGAAAGCTGATAAAAAGTCGACAAAAAACACTCGTTTAGCTACAACCAACGATCAACAATTTTCCATCACTCTCTATCGGTGCCTGAATCTGAAAACCCATTCCATGAACAAAGTTTCTTTTCTAGAATTGAGAAACCATTGCTGTGTTTATATTTTTGCGAGTTTTCCGAAAGTTCAAGCGAAGACAGGAAATACGCTATGTATATAAAGTTGTTTACTTATGCACGTTGGCAAGTAAGGTTATCAGTATGTGTCTGTTTATGAGTGGTTTAAAATGTCTGTATTTCTTTCTTTTTTTTAGCGCTAGTGCATGTGGAGAGCGACGCGATTTTTTGAAATTTTTAGAAGTGCTTGTTTATCTAGGAATTAGTTTCATGCTGGAATATGAGAATGTCCGGTTTCAACCAATTAGAAAAGGTGGAACATTGTTAGGGAGCCGTTATTTTTTAGTATTCGGAAATTGGAAAGAATATGTTATGTTTATGTTGTCTTGGCCAGTTACGAAGGGTGTAATCACACTATAGTTGAAAAATGTAGAATAGAACCCGGTAACAACTGCTAGTAGTAGTAGTAGTAGTAGTAGTAGTAGTAGTAGTAGTAGTAGTAGTAGTAGTAGTAGTAGTAGTAAGATAAATATCTAGAGAGAAAAGTAAAGATTCCTTCATTTTAAGATGTTGTGATTGTGATGGTGATGCTCGTTGGATGAAATGTAGCATTTTAATATCACGGCTGAATGTGACTGTAATGGTGCTCGAAACGCAAGATTATAACGTAACTAGCATAAATACACTTATGCTGCGTTGGCAAAATTATGTTCATCCTAATGCTGCTTATTTCGATAAATAATTTTTTGTTCGAGTTGAGATATGTTAATCTGAATATAAAAGTTAAAAAATCGCAAGAACTTTCTTGTCACCCTGATATATTAAACTAAGACTCTTCACTGAAATGAACTGCATATTATTCTGCGTCAGTCGAAAGAACATGTTCTATCGCATACTTCAGGCATGTCCTTTAGTTTTGCTTTGACATGAAAGGCTTCGAAGCTGGAATACAGAATTCCAATCCTGCATTTTACATAATAACTTGATTTGAGCTGAAAACAATAAATGTTAAGTGGTCAAAGTTTAAAAACAATTGACCGCTTGGTAGAGACCGACTCTACCAAATTACTCACACACTTTCGGATCTTAACATTTGAAATTTTACATAAATGGTATTGAAGGATACGCAAGCTTTTTAATCGGCTTGGGTCGAAAATTTGAGTTACCAATATATAAATGTATGTATGTATGTATGTATGTATGTTTGCATGTCTGCCTAAAACTTTCGACAGAGGCAACGTATTTTTACAAGGTCAGTATCATTTTGAAGTTCGATATTTCAGATGACAAATATCGAAAAATTGGCTGAAAACATTAATATCTTTATCTTCAACTGAGCACTTTTCTACTGGAGGGCCGCTTTTTTTTCGCCGATATTTTCGAAACCCATCCTCTTCTTTGGATTGTCTAGCCTTAATTAAAACCTACGTCACTTCCAGTTTGGCGGTGGTCGTAACAGCAAAAACGCCAAGATTTTTCCCGTTCTTTTCTTCCTTTGAGGTACAGGTTCGAGCCTGCCTTTCTCCTACCACTTTTTTTTTTGCTCAACATACACCTTCAAATTTTTCTTGATCCTCCGTATTATTTTTGCTCAACATACACCTTCAATTTTTCTTGATCGTCCGTATTAGTGGAGTGGAAAATCAATTCACAAATTAGATATGTGTGTGTGTGCGCGCACGCGTGTGTGTATGTATGATATGTAATACGCATATTTGTCTGTATTTTCCGTTCCTTATATTATGGCTGCTACTGTACGCACACACAGGCATATATATATATATATATATATATATATATATATATATATATGTGTGTGTGTGTGTGTGTGTGTGTGTGTGTGTGTGTGTGTGTGTGTGTATACGAGCAAACAATTAACTTTCTTGAAGTTATATATTTGGATTTTACCGTCACTGGATTATTTTTCTTCCACCAGACTATACATTCACGTGTAATCACCTTTTTCTTTACCATATTCCCTCTGCTTCACATTTTGTTATCAAGTAAGATCTTTGACTTACTTGTTGTTTCATCAAATACTTTTGCATGCAAAATCCGATTCTGCATTTTGCTAATTCCCACCCTCTGATAATAAAGAAAGTATTTCTTCAAAACTCCGCGGATTAAGGACTATCCACTTATCAAGTGTTTCCTTTTCAGATTAAATGTTTTAACTCATTTCAAAGTGTTTTTTAACATGTTTTTTAATATGTTTTTTAACATGTTTTAACATGTTTGCTCACATTATAAGCTCTATCTCCTATTTGGTTTTATCGAGCTTTTACATCTGGCTGAGATAACTTTATAAATATTAATTCTTTAATATTTATAATATACTTTAATTTTACCATCTTGGATTATTTTGGTAAATTTAATTGTAATTTTTATTATATATATATATATATATTGAATACCCAACTCAAATGAATTGCAGTGCGTATGAATCGGCAAGATATTTTAACTTGTTTGCTTCTGTTATGTTTTCATTAACCAATAAATTTATGCACTGAAAAACTATGTGAAGTTTGCCAACGCCCTAATGAAAGCACTGCTGTGGCGCCGACAGGACTTGAACACAAAACACTAAGTTGATAGTCATCACCGGTATCCACTTCCATTCTGAAAACTACCACCCATGTTCTTTACATTCTGTAAGGATTAGATGACAACAAATACTTTTAGTATTTCATGTTAAGTTGGGGAGAATGAGTATAATGTTAAAAATAAATAGGTTTTTAAGTGTTTGACCTCCTTGCCACCTTTCTTCTAATAAGATTGAATTTGAGATTTTAATTTTTGTTTGTTTTTTTTTTCACTTGCAAATTAATTTACTTTTCTGACATGTGTAATTACTGACAAATAAAATTGCTTCAGTTTTATATTAAGTATAAATGCCCGGGGGAATTAAGCGGTCGTAAATGTTGATTCATTTTTTTTTTTATTATTTTAACCGGCTTAACAATTTTTCTTGATCCTCCGTATTAACTAAATGCAAAATATGTCATTTAATATATATATATATATATATATGACTTCCTTAGATTTCAAAACCCGATACTATGACCACAAAAGTACATTCAACAATAAAAAACACCGTATAAAAACAACACTAGCGAATAAATACTGGGAACTCAAAGAAAGTGAACATTCGCCGGTAGTCGAATGGAAAATAATAAGGCAAGCTACCACGTGTAGACATTTTGACGACCCATGTAAATTATGCCTTCATGAAAAATTTGCTATCCTGTACTTTAAAGAACCCCAAAATCTATTAAACTGTAGAAGAGAAATAGCAAATAACTGTGTTCACAAAATAAAACTTACTCTAGGATAGCGATACAAAATAGCTTTAAAACTAACAAAAACAATAGAAAATAAATAAATAAATAAATTAAATAAACATGAATATAAATAAACGATCAAACACACACACACACACACACACACACATATATATATATATATGTGTGTGTGTGTGTATGTGTGCATGTATGTATGTACACATATGTATATTTAAATATAAAAAAAGGAGGAAAACGTCTGCCTTAAACCACTAACCTAGTTCTAAAACAGATCCTTTGTTCGATAAAATGCATGCCGATTGGCTGATAGGAAGGGGCGCGGTGGATACTAGAAGCTGATTGGCTAACTAAAATCCTCAACAGAAGAGGACTATATAAAAACAAGAAACAACCACAGAATTCGCGCATAAGCCTGGCGAATCCTAGAGTGGATGAAACGCCGAATATTCAGTGTAGCTTAATCGCCATATATATTTTATAAATTACTATATATATATATATATATATATATATATATATATATATATATATATATATATATATATATATATACAGTGGCGTAGCAAGGGGCCGGCATTTTGAGAGAACAAAAAAAAATAAAATAAATGGAAGCTAACAAAAAATCTGAAATTTTATGCCGAAAAGGTTGTAAAACATCGGGACATTTAGAGATATCGGAATCAGAAAAATGCGTCCCTATTTCATGAGCTGCACACGTCAGGGGCGGCATTTTGAGAGATTAAAAATAGAAAATAGAAAAAAAAATAAAAGCAAACAGAATATCTTAAATTTTATACCGAAATTTTTTTTTAAATCAGAATTTTGGAGGTAATTGAATCAGAAAAATGTTTCCCTATATCACGAACGGCACATACCAGGAGGAGGCATTTTGTGAGGACAAAAATAGAAAATAAAAAATAAATAAAAGCTAAAAAAGATTTGAAATTTTATACCGGGACTTTTGAAGGTATCGGAATCGAAAAAATGTGTCCCTAATTTACGATTCCAAAACCAATTGTTTTAAATTTTTAATTTACTTTTTCATCATTGGTACTACTAATAAATATTTATTGATTTTAAATTATCACTAAAACTAAAATGATAATAAAATCAAAATGCGATGTGAATTTATTTTATTTGTAAAACAAAGTTTTCAAAAAGTTGCATAAATTCTCTAGGTAACCTTTTGAAGGAAGCAGTTGATTTACGTGTTTCAAAAAATGTTGAAAAATTAAACGAAACATTTTTGTCAAGAAAAATACTTTTAAACATCACTGATAATTAAACGATACAACGAAAAATAAGCAACAGAAAATTACGTAATTTTGGAATTGTAGAATCATTAATTAAGTATGGAATAAAAATCGACTGTAAACAGATTTTATGATCGTCATATCAGAGGATATAATTTTAAATGGGAACTAAGCGCTACACCTCAACTATTAATTAAGTGGCTTTCTATTTGATAGTTTAAATACTGCCGAATTTCTGTCAAGTTTCGAACAATCACAGATTAATTGACTTTTTCAAACTATTGACAAAATTTTATAATCACTGACGTATTTTGATTAAACCGAAATTTATTATGATGAATTAATTCTGGGAATAGGATTTTAATTTTTTACTTTTTTTATTAATATAATAATTGTAAAAGATAATAGAAGAAAAATCTCCTTAGAACTCGTACCTAACTTAGAAAAATCGACTTACTTGCTTTCAAACAAGAGTAAATATTTAAAAATATGTATATTTCAGTGAGAGGCACTTCGATCCTATTTAAAACTATATCGTCTTTAAGAATGGTCTTAAACTCTATCTTCAATTGACATTTATGCCGTAGATGCTTAAATTTCTATACCTTGCAAAAATTAGTTCCCCGGTGTCTAATTTTCCTAAATTTAATTAAATTAAAATAAAAATATAAAAAATGATTTTTAATGTTTTTGACGCATTTGAGATGTTATCTGTTTTGGCTTTAATTAGCTAGTGGGTTTTGTCCGATGTCCTTTTGCCCGATCCCCTAGGTGTATATATGTGTATATGCATGCATAGATATGTGTATATATATATATGTGTGTGTGTGTGTGTGTGTGTGTGTGTGTGTGTGTGTGTGTGTGTGTGTGTCTGTGTGTGAGTGTGAGTGTGTGTATACATGTATATATATAAATAAATAAATATATATATATATATATATATATATATATATATATATATATACATGCGTATATACTAGTGATGAGATGATTCAAAATTTTTTCCCGATTCTAATTCAATTACCGATTCTGTCTTAAATTCCTGATCCGATATAATTCCCGATTCAGATTCAGATCCTTTTTATATTTCTAAATATTTAATTAGTGATTTGTTTTTTGTCTTTTTTTTTTCGAATTACTCTAAAACCTTATGTCTGCAACTTTTTTCGCAAAAAAATGCACTTTGTGTGTGTAGGAGGGACATATATTAAGTATACGAGGGTTCTAAATATTTTTCACGAATTTAATTTCCTTTTAATTGATTTAAAATAATGAAACAGCTACAGATGCATTTCTCTTTTAAAACAAAGCCGATTTGCATTTGTCATTAGTTGGCAAAATGTTATTTGAATATTTTATAAACAATTGAAAATAATTAACGATTGTTATGCAAAATAAAACGGTATAGGAACAGAATAGTTAAAAAATTCTCCATTTTAAACATGAGTTTCTAAATAACATAGTTACTATATAGAAAACAATTCTTAACTTAAGAACGGATGGGAATGCATTCTTCACTATTCTATACATTCTCTCTTCCAAACAATGTTCATGTGTTTACCCTAATCATCAATATTTGCCTGGTTATTACTACTGACAATGTCATCGATATCATATGATTTGTTTTAATGCAAAAAAAAAAAACGAAACAAAAACCAAGATACAGATAATTATAATAGAAATACGTTTTACTAATATTGTGAGAATTTCAGACTAACGCCCTTGGCTAAAAATGATATTTTCCTTTTGTTTTATTCGACTTTCATTGTGTTTTATGCGATTGCATATGGATACCTTGAAAATCTTGCCGGAAAAAAAAAACATTAACAATTATTTTTAAATTTAAACTTTCGTACATTAATTTAACCTAAAATGATGAATAATCATCATTTTAACACTACTCTAACATTGCAGAAATGTTCACTAAACCGAAGTTTGACTGGCAAGGTTGTAAAACTATGCGTAACGCCAAAAAAAAAAAAGTTTACATAATTTATTTCCATGAGGAAAAAATTAATTTTTGGTTAGTGTCCTAAAATGCTGTTATTATGGCATGCCACCGATCGCGTGTGCAGAAACGAATCTCCAAAATCAACCCAAAAGCTCTATTCGTGCTATGTACTAACAATTCATTAAATCTGGCTTGTGTACATGCCGCTTCTGTATCGGTTCACTCTGTTACATTTTTTTGGATACTGGACCGGTTATTCTCGCTCTTTTCTGCATCTACACATCGCTGAGACGTTTTGATTCAGTTGACCAGTCTAAGTATCAAGCGGACTATGTAAACTAGATAGAGTAGTGGTGCAGATTCTGTAAATGTTATGGTAAAAAAATATTGGAAGTCGTAATTGCCCTGGAACAGCTCACAGAAGGAGAAAATGCAACCACAAGATCAGATGCATCTTTAACTCTCAACTCGGTATTGTCGTTTCTGTTTCTATTATTTCTGAGCTTTTGGAAAACTATTCTCCCAGAAATCAATGATGCCCAGAAGTATATTCAATAAAAGGGACTGGATCTGCAACAAAGTTCTGTCAGGCTGACGGTGTTGAGAGATTGCCTTCTTCAGAATAAAGAAAAAATAGTGGATACTGCAATAGACGAGTCCAAAAAGCTCTGCTCTGAAATGTGGATAATCATGGAGCATCGTATCCGCAAAAAGAAACGAATGGGTGGTGAACGGTTGACTGATGCAGCACTGGGGTTTCATACTGAATCGAGACTGGAAATGCTGTCTCTCAGAGACAGGTTGATTGAAGAAATATCTTACAGATTTCAACAAGTTCACAATCTTGACAGTTAATACGCTTTTCTTACACCGTCAAATCTGCTTGCTGATAACTATGATTGTCAGCTTCGTGAAGTTGGCGAAGATATCGAAAAAGATAAATTCTTTGCCGAACGAAAGAGATTACAGCATTTTGTGAAACCTTCAAGAAAAAAGAAAAATCAATGCGCCTCTTGAACTTTTGAACTTTATACAGAGATACCACCTTCGGGATTCCGTCCCTAATATTGTGATCTTGCTGCGCATTTTTCTTACCCGAGCTATTAACGTTGCCAGCTGTGAATGCTCTTTCTCGAAACTAAAACTCATAAAAAACTACTTTCGATTAAAAATGAGCCAGACAAAGCTTACAGACTTACCAATCCTCTCCACAGAGAGGTAACTTGTCGATAGAGTGAATTTTTATAGAGTTATTGATAACTTTGCCGAGAAAAAGCGCGAAAAGTATGTTTGTAAATTGTCAACCGACTTGACGCCTTGCGATATTTCTCTCACAAAAAATGTATAGGCTTATTTTCAATTCATAAATGCATTCATTTAAAAAAATTAACTATTTTTATAAAAGATTGGAACATTATTAACAACAACAATTTTTTTTAATTTCGAGCTTAAATCGAGCGATTATACACACGGATTTCAAAAAGCACGGATACAAGACGTTTTTTCCCTTTAGAAGGTTCGAGCTCTTAATAATAACATTATGAAGAAAAAGAAAAGAAAACTACATCGGACCATCCTCTCCTTGATACAGCCATGTTTATTTGTGAAAATTCGGAAATAATAACAATAAAAAAGTAAATAAAATAATTTTATTCTTTCTCAATCTTTTCATGCTTTCAAATATTCTCATTTAAATTTATAAAAAAATGTTTTCTAAACTGTGTGACTTTCCATTTCTTAAATTTTGCGCTTAAACCAAGCGATTACACACAAGGATTTAAGAAAGTGCCGATACAAGATGTTTTTTCTCTTCGAGTGGCTCGACCGCTTAATAATAACATTGTGAAGAAAGAGAAAAGAAAACTACATCGGACTATCCTCTTTTTGATACAGACATGTTTGTTTTGTGACAATTCGGACTTTAACCACAACAAAAAAGTAAATAAAAATGATTTTGTCATTTCATAACATTTTCAGGTTTCCAAATCTTCTCATTTAAATTTATTATTATATTTGTTTGTGTTGCCAACTAATTTAATTTAACATTGTTTTATAATTTGAATTATACGTTTTTGTTTTGAAAAAAATATATTTGGTTCCTTTTGTTTCATATTAACGTTTACATGATTCACTTTAGATTAATGTTTACACATATATTATTATTCAAATTATTGAAAAGAAATTGTTAAATTAAATTAAAAATAAAAAAGGGAAATTGTGTAAACATTAATCTGAAGGGAATTGTATTTTCTTTTTAAATAATAGAAAAAATGATTTTTTAATTTGAATATCAATACACAAGAAAACCCCAGATTTATAGGAGTATAAATATATATATGCTGTTGTATATATATATATATATATATATATATATATATATATATATAATCAGTTTTGGCCAGATTGTTTGACCTTTCACCCGTAATTTTGGCCTTTTGTTAGAAATAGCATGTTAAAAATATGTTTGTGAAAATTGTTGTCACGAAAAGAATAATATGGAAAGATGTTTAAACTTTCCGTTAAGTTCATTTTCTTATATCAATTGTCCATTTTTAAATTGGCTGGCTTAGTATCGAAATATTGAACAACAATTATGACCGCGTTCAAATTCATTCGAAACTTGAACGCTCAGAAAAATGTTAGACATATGAACATGAATTAAGTTATGCTTTTGAAAAAATAATATGCCGAACACGCAGAACACTTGGCGCTGCCTACTGTAGCCCAGGCAGAATCACACTGAAAAGAATAAAGCCTTCAACGTCAGTCAGAAAAATAACAATGGGGGTGGAAACAGGGGTTATATTTTACTATCATAAACCTAAGATTATCCAAAGGTAATAGGTAAAACGGTTTCCACAATTGAAAAAAGGGATTCTTCTAAATTTGAACCGTTTAAAGTTATAGACAATTTTGAACAGGTATAATTTGTTTGAGTTTGAATTTTTTGTTCGTGAGTTTGAATTTTTTGTTGATGAGTTTGAATTTTTTGTTGATGAGTTTGACTTTTTTTTTGATGAGTTTGAATTTTTTGTTGATGAGTTTGAATTTTTTGTTGATGAGTTTGACTTTTTTTTTGATGAGTTTGAATTTTTTGTTGATGAGTTTGACTTTTTTTTTATGAGTTTGACTTTTTTGTTGATGAGTTTGAATTTTTGTTGATGAGTTTGAATTTTTGTTGATGAGTTTGAATTTTTTGATGATGAGTTTGAATTTTTTGTTGATGAGTTTGAATTTTTCGTTATTGTTGTAACATCAAATGCATTTCACACATGCATCTATACAATCAATAAAATAATACACATATATAATTGTAATATAAGTCGTCGTAATGTTATCAGAAGTAAAATTTAACTCAAGATGCTTTATCTGTTGTGAATGTATGTAATTGGATACAGTTGGAATTGTGGTTTGTTGCTAATTTACTTTTCAGGTCATTATACCTGAATGATGAAGAATATTATGAGAGCAATGAATACGATAAATAAACAAAATTTCATTACTCATGAGGATGGTTTATGGCAGATATTTGTTTATATTGGATTTGAATGACGTTAAGGAAGTAAACTTGTGTTAGCATGTTCCACAGATGAGATATTTTTGGAAAGAAATTTTGGCCATGGAAATTCCGCTTGATGTTTGAGACACGGAGAGAAAAGAAAGTTCTTTACAATTGTGGTGGGAATCGAGTTCTTGATGTGAATGTCTTACAAGATGGAACCAAAGATTAGAGCTTAATCAGTCACCTTCCATAAAAATAACGAGTAGAGAGAGACTAACAACGTCTTTTCTGTTGTTATGTTCAGTTTTCAACTAATTTTACGTTTAAGCTTCAGGTTCATTCTTTCGAACTTTGCAATCTTTCTGTTGAAATAAAAGGATAGATTACTTTCTATAATCGACAGTCAAGACTTTGAGCTGTTTAAAGTGATGAATAATTTTAAATAGCCATGATTTAACTGGTGTTAAATTGAACTTTTTGTTGTATTGGTGTGACATCAAATGCCCTTCACACACGCATCTATACAAATAATACACTAATACAAAACCGAAACCCATAAGTGCTTTTTACCAGTTAATATCCACGATCCGAGATATCCGTATTATAACAACAACGCTTATCCTTAATAGCGCGAGACGAATTGGTGCGTATAGAAAAATAAAACACATATCTCACGATTTAGGCGAGTGTTAACTAATTAAAAGAAAGCATAAAACTACCCGAAGAAAGAAGTAGATCGCTAGTCTTTCTTTGTCATCACGGTAGTACTACAAAGAATGTATAGACAATAATATGTTGAGGGGAACAAGAAGAATTGGTTGACGATTGTTAAAAATAATTTTAAAAAACATCTGACCATGAAAAAGGTTTTTCGTCGTTGAGATAACCACGCTAAGAGAGGTTATGTACGAGGTGCCTTCGGTTAGTTTCCAGAGTTTTTTTCGTGTGAACATTTTTTTTATATATAGTACACACATGAAACTCTAGCCCCTTTCGCCGCAATCTCCTCCGGTTGCAATGCAATTGTTTCAACAACTTCTAGAAGACTCCATGGTAGTCCTCTTGGTTGAGCGTGCCAATAAATCCCGCTACAGCCTTTTTCATCTTCTCAATTGTCTCCTAATGACACACTCTAAGGTTTTCCTTGAGTTTAGGAAATAACCAAAAGTCCAAGGGAGCAAGGTGTGCTCTATAGGGAAGGTGAGGAACTGTTTTGATACCCATGTTAGTCAAATAGTCTGGGACAAGGATGGAGCACCTTTAGGACAAACGTTGCGCAAATAGTCCGCATCTTTAGTTCCTTGCGAATAATTGTGTGTACAGTTCATAAACTGACATCAAACTGTGCACTTACACTCTTTATCCATGAAATTCTTTATTTGGCCAATCAACTTTGCGTTCTAACTTCCTTATTCATCCCATACCTCACAGATTCCCTGCCTTCCTTGAATCTTTTATGACTTTCAAAAACTGATGCCCGATTCATGCAAGATGGTCCAAAAGCAGTCTGAAGCATTCCATATATTTCTATAGCATTTTTTTCAAGTTTTAAACAGAAAATTATCGCATATCGTTCTTCTAAATATCCTCATGTTCAGATTGCATTTTTTAAATTAACTAGCTGTGACAATCAGGCTTTAGTAGGGTGTATTCCAATTCCTGTTGTAGCTGTTCATTTGCACCTGAATTCATTACTAGTGATCAGTCATAAGATGTATAGTAATAATATACTTAATTTTCAAGAGTCTCCGAAAATTTTAAATGCCTGTACAAAAAAAAAAAAAAAACTCTGGAAACTTTTTAAACGCACCTCGTAGTTAAAACTACGATACCCGCATAGACTATCGAAATACTTGAAATCCGAAAGGTAATAATGAACATATATGAATACGAAGGCTAATTTATTCTTCCTTGACAAATAATACTAAAGTAAACTACTTGATTGGTAATATATATTTAGAAGCAAGTATACACTTTTACAACATCTTAGATTATGAAAGTTTAACAACGACAAAAGAGATATGCGGCCTAACCAAGCTCATGACTAAATATCATGACAGAGAACATTAAAAAATAAATGTGAATAACTGGCATTAGGAAATATGTTCAAATTAAAAAAAAAACAGATGATTTTTAAACGGTATGTAATTACACAAGAAAACTAAAAAGGGTAGAATGCACAGATTCTCCAAGAGAAAATGTCGGAGCATTTACAATAAGTACACCCAAATAAGATCGGGGAGAAAAATAAAGTTTAATACCAAATAAGCAGGTATACACATTGGACGGATTCTACGCATTAAGAAAAATTAGCAAATTTAAAATTAAGAAACAGCAATCCTGAGTTGAACAATTTTCGGTACTGCAGATTACAACCTGCGTTATCATCGGCATATTCCGGCAGGTTACGTAAGCATGGAAAGGTGCAGAACGAAACCTCGTGATGTGTTGGGCGACATAGATTGGAAAAGTTTAAATTGATAGCGAAAAATAAAGTTAAGAAAAATAAATCATACGAATATAGAAGAAAACAGTAATTGTATGGTAATTTCAATGAAAAAAGTGTCTTGTAACGAATTTTTATGATTTAATATTTACTGTTTAAATGAAGAAAATAATGCAACAACCAATAGCAAACAATTATATTTATGATTTTTTGTGACTTTTTTTGTCTATCCTTTTTAGATTTTACCGACTATATTGAGGTTATTTTTTTTTGTCTACCCGTTTTTTTTTCTTGTTTTTTTTTTTTTCATATTTTCTGTTGGGTTAGTATTGTTTTCTTTTCTTTGGACTTAAGCGTATACAACAGGATCAAGCATACTTGTCATTTATCATTTTTTTTTTTCTTTTTAAATTGCATGTATGTGCACATGTTACGCACATTTCGGCGGTTTACTTAACTTACTGGAATATGTCAACTAAACATCGATTTTAGAACAGTTCGTAATCTGCAACCCAGTTTGCGGAAAAAAAGAAAGAATTTAAAAACGAATTCTCATTACATCTATAGATTATGTACGAATTAGAGTATTGAAGATGAACAACACAAAACTTATACATTCTATAAAAGCCATAAAATAGGATTGTTACAACTATGAGACGAAATATACGCTTAACATTTCACACACGTATCACACACACGTATCTATACAAATAATAATAGACAGGTATAAATGAAGGATAACTCGCGATCTTACCAGAGACAAAATTTAACCCAAGATGTCGTCACCGTGATGGCTGTATTGAATTCAAATCAAGCATCTGCTTTCAGCATACCTCCTAGATAACTGAAAAGATTTACCATCTGCAGGGCGTTGTCACAGACAGCTACATTTGGAATTGGGGTTTGTAACTAATTTACTTTGCGGGTAACCATACACGAATGATGAAGAATATTATGAGAAGAATGGATACGATAAATGAAATGAATAAATTTTGATTATTCATGAAAATGGTTTATGACAGATATTTGTTTATATTGGATTTGAATGGCTTTAAGGAAGTAAACTCGTGGAAACCTGTTCAACAGATTAGATATTCTTGGAAAGAAACTCTGGCCATGGACATTCCGCTTGATGTTTAACACGCAGGGAGATAAGAAAGTTCTTTGCAGTTGTGGTAGGAAGACGAGTTTTGACTGTGAATATCTTACTTGGAGGAAATAAATATTGGAGCTTAGTCATGCACTTTTCAAAAAAATAACGATAAAGTAGATAGAAACTAGCAACGTTTCTTCAGTTGTTTTAAGATCTGTTTTTCACGTTTTAGCTGATGTTACGTTTAAGCTTCAGGTCCATCTTTTCGAACTTTGCAATCTTTACGTTGAAATAAAAGGTTAGATTTCTTTCTATAAGAGACAGTCAAGACTGAACTAAAAACATCATCTAAGAATGATAATGAAGCTCATTGGTTGCAATCATAAGAATATTTAGAGATTACAAGATAAGTTTGGAGAACCAAATCGACTCAGACTCGTTTCTATTGCCTCAAGAACACAAGTTAGTCCCTAAATTGCAAGCCTCCAACTGGCAATATAAGGATTGTCCTAATTCTTATCTGGGTCTCATAGCTTCATAGTGTATAAAATATGTTACGCCATAGACACGTCTAGAATTAAAAAATTACCTAAACAATCAGACTGAAACGTTGCATGATGGTTACTCTTATAGAATCAAATCATGCTCATGCATCAAATTAAGAACAATCGGAAATTGAAATTGCATCAAAATTCCGTCAATATAATATAAGATACAGGACATCATTGACTACAATATTGGTCGAGTAGAGAATGTCTATGATGAAGAGAACTGATATTATTGTCAAATGTGTGTCTCTAACCTTTTACATAATCTTAATATTTGACCTAGATTACCTCAAGTTAAAATAGTTCTAGATTAGACCTAGACAGATATATTGATCGAGTTTAGTGACGATTGGTCAAGTGATGTGGTCTGTATTAGAGGAGATAAATATTAAAATCACGGACTACGAATAGGCAAAAGTGAATAACTTGACGGAAAAATCTTAAATTGGCATAAAAACAGATTGAAATCAATACTATGTGTTTATAAAAAAATTAAATCTTAAATCTTAAATACTATATGTTTATAAATCTTAAATACTATATGTTTATAAATCTTAAATACTATATGTTTATAAATCTTAAATACTATATGTTTATTAAATTAATCTTAAAGACTATATGTTTATAAAAATAAATATTAAATATTAAATATTAATTTGGCATAAAAACGGATTGAAATCAATACTATATGTATCGAAATTATGACTATACACACACTTTGATAAACTAACAAAAGTGAACTCGTCTACCATTCGAAATGCGATTACAAATTTTATCAGGGAGTACAAAAATATCTCGTAATGTGTCAGTACAAATGTATCAACAGAATGGAAACACAAGACGAAACAAATGTTGAATGTCAGACGAAGTGGGCACAGACATAAACAAGTATAAAGTAAACAGGGAAAGCTATCATGTTTAGGATATCAAATATGTGAAGAAATAAAATCACTCGATGATAGACTAACTAAGAAAAACGCATATGTGACCACACCAAAACAATAAAAAAGAAGGAAAATGAAATCTTTTTGTGCAACTAACCAATTGTTATGCCAAACAGGTGGCTATCATTACCCGGCGAAGCCCGAGTAATAAGTTATTGTCGTTTGGATAATGCAATAATTGCAAAACAATCTAAAGTTTTAAAAATGACAAAGTAATTATTTTAAATAATTGACTTGTTTCCCAAGAAAATTAAAATATCTCTAGCGATTATAATTAATAAGTAAATTAGTTTTTGTAAACAAATTATTTGTTGGAGTTATTATTGTTGTTACATAAAGTAATTTCATTAAAATGGTTGACATGTTTTCTAAAAAGTCTCAATGATTATAAAAAAAATTAAGATTTTTTCCCCGCCTTTAACTGACCTGAAAGGCCTAGAATAAACAAAAAAATCACTCCATCGAACAACTAGCAGGCCACATAGCGTTGCTCGGTCGGAAAATACGCATAAATATTATATTTTAATTCATACAGAAACTGAGACATGTGCATGCGAGTATTTTATTTTCTAAAAAGTTCACTTCTTGTAAGTATGAAAAAAGAAAATACTCGGACTGTGATCGAAATCAAAACCTAAACCTAAAGACAGTGAGTCAAGTACGATAACCATTTGGCCAGCTTTACACGTTCTTTAAAAAGTGATTTTAAACCTACATATTTTTAATATATTGAATCTGTCATGTGAGCGATTCACGCATGCGCATTCGTGGAACAGTTAGCAAATGGGTTAAATACGACGACGTACAATTTTCAATTTTGACTCCTAAATAGCTCGTTTGTCCGGGAGAATACCGATTAAAAAGTTTCAAATGTGTCTGAATATGCTATATACCAAATTTCAAGTCTGTAGATCAAAAATCCATTAAGTATATAGGTTGAGAAGTCTCCATATACATACTTCTCACTTTTTATATAGAGAGAGATGTATGCAGTTCGTACGTGCTAAGAAATAAATTGAAATTGTAAACATGTCATATGTAACTTCGACCCCCATTTTGACCCCGTAATATTTATTATTTTAGGCTTAAATCATATTAAAAAGTTTGATCTATGTCTAAGTAACCTACATCTAAAATTTAAAGTGTTTAGACCCAAAATTGGCGGAGGAGTTTGGTAGTTATGTCAAATCTCCAGTCTGTAGACTGAAAATTGGCAGAGTAGTTAGGTAGGGAAATGTACGCACACAGACACACAGAGGCAATTTCACTTTTATTGGTATACTAGCAGTTCCGCCCGGCTTTGCTCGGGCCCTATGTACTGTCCATAAGGTTATGTGCATATGTATATATTAAAAAGTGTGAATATGTAAAGTAATGTATTTCTGTATTTTTTTTTTTTTTTTTTTTACTATAATAGTCTTCCTTAACTACCATAGAGAAAAGACAGACAGACATTTTCACTTTTATAGATATAGATAAATAGATTGGATGTAATATATAGTAATGATTTAAAAAGTATAAAAAAAGAGGCTCATGTGCCACCACCGAGAATCGAAACCAAAATGTTCAACTTACGATTTATTTTACCTCTGCCGTAAATGACTGGGCTATGAAAACATGTTTACTGCAAGGCTAAAAATTAAAACATGAACCAATATCAACTACGTTGTGCATTCGTAATGGCGGCGTTCGACCTTCACCTGACAAATTTCATTTTTTTTAATTTTCACACTTTTGCACCGATTTTTCCGGGCTAAAACACAAATATAAAGTTTTGCATATATTCAAATATCTTATATATGAAGTTTCATGTCTGTAGACCAAAAACTCTAGGAGGAGTTTGGTAGGTAAAATTTGTGCAACAAAAATATATACGTATACGTAAATATATATGGAAACAATTTTGTGTTTCTTGTAAACTTTTTACGCAAATACAAGTATAAATCATGTAGAATATCTGTATGAATATAATTACACGTAATAGTTAACTAAAGATGATCATCCCATAAGAAAACCGAAAAAACTAATAGTGAATTAAATAAAATAAATGTTTAAAAGAATATGCAAATTAGCTAGATCTTTTGCAGATGAATGCAATTGTACAACCCATATATAAGAAAATTGTATTTTCTTTTTAAATAAGTAGAAAAGGGGTTTTAATATAAATATCAATATGCCAAAAATAAAAAAAACGAATTTATAGGAGTACAGACAGAAGAAGATTTATATATATATATATATATATATATATATATATATATATCTATGTGTGTGTATACATATACATGTGTGTATATATGTATATATATATATATATATATATATATATATATATATCAAAAATGGTAATTAGTAAAAACCTGAAGAAAGTGCTCAATACGATTGCAGAGTATTGAGCACTTACATACATATATATACACGTACACACACACATATATATATATATATATATATATAAATATATATACTAGTAGAAAACCAGACGTTGTCCAGGATTGAATTATGATCAATCAATGTTTCACCCTCCAATATTGCACTGTAGAGAACCTACTCTGGATTTTATAAAATTATTTTTATATAATGGCTTGAATTAAAATTTAAAATGCAAAAATCAAGTATAATGGTTCAATTGTTCTCTAAACAGAAACATTCATTTCGAACGTATCCCTATTATATCAAAGACCCTACTGTTGATTTTATATGTCTGGCCTTTCTACTTGTGCGATAAGAATAGTTTGATTTAAAGTTTAAAATGTAAAGTCAAGTATCATGTTTTAATTGTACTTTATACAGAAACATTTATTTCAAACGCGCTTCTTTCATATCAAAGAACCTACTATTGAGTTTAGATGCCGAGCCCTGCTGCTTGTGTGGGGATAAAATTTGCCTAATGAATTGGTGATATTAGGCTGTATAAGGTGTTAACTTTAGTCAAAATCACCTGTTCCTGCATTCACCGGATTTTTTTGGTTATAGATTCTTGCAAATTATAGAAGACATTCCAATACAAAGCCTATCTAAGAACACTGGTCAAGCACATAAATACATTTCTGTGAAATTAAAAAAAAATGAACCCAGCCGTTTAGGAGTCCTTATGGAACGAACTAACACACATAGAGACACATACACGCGCAGACACGGTTCTTATACGTATGTTGTTTTTGCCGGGTACACACACGTGCATTGTCTTTATATATTATTTACGGATTTGTTTAACGTAGCGAAAATCGAATATGCCTCACAAGTGGCAGTCCGGATAGGACAAAAATTTAAATCATTTTTCTCCCGCCGAGAAGGGTTTTTTTCTCTTTTCTGACGAAGGCCAGCGTATTGTCAGCATGTGATATGTAGAATCTACTTTATAGCTGCCTGTCCTCCTAACGACCCAAGTCTGTAGCACTCTCGTAATGGCGGGCGGGGATGGTGATCCTAGTCGACAATAGCTTGCTTCAACCACGTACTATTTCCCCTCTCTCTTCCTCTTTATCTTTCTGTGTCTTGATTTCCCATTGACGTCGTGTTGTTAGTTTATAGTGTTTTGGGGGGATTTTATACACTTTAATTCGCGCACATGTCGCTCGACGGTTATTTACCCTTTTAGAATAGAAACACGCCAAAGGTAAGCCTTCACTTTTTTTTTTGCCTTAAATTTCAATTCAAAATATTGATGAATACATATATTTTTTTTTCATTGTGTAATGATGCAAAAGTAAATGCTTTCTTTTGTAACACAAAACTTGTTCCTCCCTACTTTCTTCGTCCCGTCCCAACAAAAATCTCCGCATGTTTCTAATAATAAGGGTCATGCTTTTTTCTTCTTTTTATGTACGAATCCACACACACACACACACACACACACACACACACACACACACACACACACACACACATAACTAATAACTGAAAATTTGTTTCAACTGTAAGGCCTTCTTTACAATAGCCAACAAAACAAAAACGGGTGCAACAAATAAGTGTTACCAAAGGCAATGTAAATCACTCTTCTATGTACTTGGATAATTTTATGTGTTTTAACTTATTTTAAACAGTTTATTTACTTTGAAACAATGTTTGGCCAAGTCTGTTGAGTCAGATCGAAACAGTAGCGGTTTTGTAATAATCATTTGGGCCCTCGATAATCGCTCAAAAGTCGAAAATAAAGCAAACTGCTACAAGAAACCCATACAATAAATATCACTAACTGTGAGAAAATGTAATGTACTATCAGTATTTTGTTTAATATTCGATTTTTGAGCGATTATCTAGGGTCCAAATTATTATAACAAACTTTCATTTCTTTTTGTTTTTCGTTCTTACTCAACAGACTCGAAACTACTTTTCTTTCAAAGTAAACAAACGCTTTACACTAAGTTAAAATACAACAAAACATATTCAGGTAGGTAGAAAAGTAACTAATCTTGCGTTTGGTAACATTTATTTGTTATATATTTTTTGTTTGCTTGTTTGATAAGTTACGTTTTGGCACGCTATATTTTCAGAAACGAGCATCTGTGGACAATATATGAAATAAGTAACAGGTTTTTTTTTTGTTTGTTTTTTTGTTTGTTTTTTTTTTTAATATTAAAATTATGTAAATTTGAAATCCGAAATTTCACTTTAAAAATATTCATTTTAATTCACTTTTAATTTAATTAATTTAAAATGAGTTCATTCATTTACTTTTTTTTTTTCGGGGTAAAATCGATATTTCTGATGTATTGAAACGGAAAAAAAAATTTTGAAAATTATAATTTTTAGGTAACGATCTTAAGTTTAAGAGATTCATTTTAAATTGAAAAAAATAAATGGCAATTATTTGATAATGAATCTCATTAATGGGGCTATGACAACAGCATATTCTTTTCACTATTTAGACTTTTGGGCATATATCCGACACAGTTAGACACAGTTAATCAACCGAGAACAACATCACTCTATAAAAACCATATAAAATATCAACGGATACACATTCGAGAGTCAAAACAATGAAAAGAATATGCTGTTGTCCTAGCCCTACTCATGATTTTCTCAGTTGACCAAAACGTCCACTGATCAATACGTCTGCCTACCATTCGAACGTAAGCTAGGAAGTGTTATCTTGAACGTTTTAGCTTTAAGATGGCTGCCATTAAAACATTATTAGTTCTAGTTTCATAACAATTTGGTTCAATTAATATAATGTGCAAAAATTATCCTAATAATTATTTTATATTATTACAGTATTGTTTGGTCGTTAAATTATTAATTTAATCAATTGTTATAAAACTAGAGCTAATTTGGCTAAGACAATATTAGTAAATAAATAAATAAATGTATAAGACAATATTGTTTTAATAAACGCCATCTTAAAGCTGAAAAGTTCAAGATAACCCTAGCAAATCCTTATTAACTTCCTTTCCCATGATGCCAAAGTTAGACACAAAGTCGGCTTTTTATAAGTGTAAGCTCCAGCTCCCAAAATGAGGGCATTATAGAATGGAACAATCTTTTTAATCCTTAGTTTAAAATGATTTTTTTCTTCTTTGGCCGATGGCAAGACAGATACTACATCTTGACCCTAGCCCAAAGGCTTGCAAGTCAAAAGGGAAAGTCAAATAGTGTACGATGTATTTTCTCCTCCCTATTACTTCCATCTCACAGAATAGACATTGCGAATCTATCCCTATATATATAGCCAGTGTTCGACTTAGCTTTAATCTATGCCCCTATGCAAAACATTCACAACAAACACTCGTCTAGCTACAGCCACTGTCAACAATTTCCCAAACACCCTGTGCCTAAAAGTAAACGGGCATTCAATGAGCAAAGTTTCTTCCCTAGAACTCCTCGCCTGTGGAACACAATACCGCAGAGTTGCTTCACAAATGACTATAGCATGGTCGTTTTCAAGTTCAATGTAAACAAGTTCTTGTTGGGCAGTTTTCTTAAATAATCAATTTCTGTTCAATTTCCACCGTCACTGAACACCACAGTGTTGTTTCTCGGGCCACCTGATACTCTTTAACCCTCATCCTGAGTGACTGCTTGTTGACTATATGGTAAAAGTGAAGAAGACTGCTTAATGCCAGTCGCTGAGTTCGGTGTTAAATTTACTGACCGGAAAGTGTGTGAAATGTGAAACCAGGCTTGATACTGATACAATCTTTAAAAGAATGAACTTTCAGATAAGAGTCCCCCTTTTTTTCTTCTTTTTTTTTTCGTTTATTCGGAAGAATAAGTAAATTTAAAGTATTCATGTCAGTTCACGTCTTCAAGAAATGCAATAAATTATGCGGCGGGGGGTTGCACTGGCGATCGCTCTGCTAAAAACTACTTTTTATTTTTTTACATTTTATTCGTTTATTTCTATTTTTATTTCTTTTCGGTGCAGATTAATGTCAATTACATCGTTTATAGCACGATTAACGCAAGCATAAACGTCACCATTTGTATTCATGTCCATAACTTGTTGCACTAGTGTTCCCTAAACATAAACCATCGCAACAAACTCGGCAAGCTAAAAAAATAAAATCGCATTTCTTCGCTGTGGAGGTCCTCAGCTGGTGGAAGGTTTTATATTCCAATAATCCAAACTTTGGATTTCTTCAAACCTTCTTTCCTCAAGTCCGTGAATTTCTCTCCTTGTTTCCTCGACTGGACCAACATGCAGAAATTTAAATATAATATGAACAAGAATCTCGCTGACCATGCTTCTATAAATCCCGTCTCTAATTCACAGTAGCCGCTTACGTCTTGGTGAAAATGTGTCCGGAGTAAAGAGAGATATCGGAGGAGATGAATGTATCTCTAGGCGCTAAATGTTGTACGTGTCTTTAAACTACACCTATTCTTTTATGTCAGTGATGGGGAAATCTTTCTAGACTGAGGCAGTTTTTATTTTGGTTCCAATCCAGAGTGTTTCTTTTTTGGCGGGGGGGGGAGATTTTTCCTTGATTAAAACCCAACTTTGTACCTAACTGTGTCCTCGTGGGGAGATAAGAAAGTAGGGATAGGTGCGCATCGACTAGGTAAATCTAAAACTATTCGGCATCACGTTTTAATGATACAGTTTTTGTTGTTCTTTGCTTTTTTTAGGGGGAGGGGTTCTCAATCACAATGTTCCTTCTTCGGAAAATAGTCCTCACATTAAAACCACCCTTTGCCCTTAAACCTCACCAATTTGCCCTTGTGGGGAGGCAAGTAAATAAAGACTTTATAATCTAGAGAAAACCACCTGCGGATATCAAGGAAACATCGTGGGTAAACGCAGATTACGAGAACACCAAATACTACGTTTCTGAATTTTGGAGCTAGGGATTGGTTATTCTTATTATTTGGATTCTTCAGATTACCGTTCTCATCTTGAATGCTATTTTCACAACGTTTCGCCATCTGTAAGAACCCGTGGCGCCACAGTTATAATACTTGGAGAAAAAATTGTAAAAGTGATATTCTCCTGAAGGTTGAAGGTTCAATTCTCAACGTGGGCAACCGAAAAATACAATTGCGAATTACTTAGGACCTCTATTCAGTCATGGCTGATGGAACGAGAGCATGCTACCTCCATGAAATAAATAAAGAGTTCCATTCGAAGTTCCATCCAGATTCATGAGTTCGACAGAAACATTTCCGAGTTCTACAAGACCCTGAAGAAGGTCAGAGGTTAATTGACCGAAACGTGCAAAATAACACGCCAGATGAGAAAAGTAACGCAAATATTCCAAATAAATTGAACATTAACTACATCACAATTATGACCCAAAGGAGTGGAAAATATTGGAGCATTGGACAGACGTGTTGTCTATTAGACTCTAGTGAAAATGAATTGTGCTAGCGAGAGATCACTGGGATAACTTTTAGCAACAAAAATAATAATAATTAATCAACATAGACCAAAAGGGAAGAAATGGACAACAAAAGAGAATAGACTGGTGATGGAATGCTATTACAGAAACCACCCCAAAAACCGAGGATAACGCAAACGGATGAAAGAGTTGTGGGATATAACCAGTGACTACCATGCTTTGGAACAAAGAATTGCGGGCCAAGCGAAACTTATTCTCAAGGGAGGTTGGCTTTCCAATTTAGAACTGAGTGAAATACAAAAAAAAGACAAATTATAGAACAGATCAAGAAACGCCCCTCGCTGGGACCCACACAGAGAAACAGCAGTTGTAGAAGGCCTACAAAACTCGGGCACAAGAAACATGGAGATCGAGATCTATTAAACAGCAAAAGTTGACGAGAATGGAGAAGCTGAAGTAGAAAACATCAGGCAACTTATGAAAGAGAGAAAAAAATAAAGCTTCAATCCTTAAGGAATCAAGAGTGGACGAAATTAAAAGCTGAAACAGAGGAGGCGAACAAGCTCCTCCCATACATCCGAACTTATACAATTACAGACCTAAACAATTTAATTTATGCACGTGCCAAGACAGTAAATATGAAGTTTTAAGCAGGAAAAAAAAAACGAAAAAAGAAATTGAAGCACAAACCCTGGATGGGAAGTAAGGCTAGAAACCCAGATCAACAAACTAAAGAAAGAAGTCAAAGCGATAAATAAGATGAAAAGTAGACATGTGACAATCGGTGAGAGGTTCAACAATAAACAGGAAGAATTGAAGGAAAACCTAGCAGCAAAAGAAGGGAGATTAAGACGATACCGATACAAATCTGAAGAGTGCAAGCAAAATAGGAAAATAATGGAAGTCAATTCTATCAGAATGTAAATAGAGGAAAAACTAAAACAGAACAACCGAGCCCGACGGAAGCAAAATGATACCAGATATAGGAAGAACGAAAGGATTATAATAGAAATGCAAAATGGGTGAAATAAATGAAAGAAGAATCATATCGAAGAAGGCACAGAGAATGAAATCAGCAAGGAAAACCATAAGAAACCCCTACGAAAAATGACCAATTGGAGAGCACCAGATCATGATGGAATACATGGCGATTGGTTTAAGAAATTCACAACACTAAATAAAATGCTAGTTCAGCACTTGAAAAGATGTATCCACGAAGTACATGTACCAGAATGCATGACCAAAGGTAGAACCACATTGGTGCAAAAAGACACAGAAAAGGGAACCATCCCCAGCAACTACAGGTCTAACTGCACAACTGAGAGAATAAATTTCTTATTCCCTTCATAAACGCGGACTACTCCTAGAGGAACAGGAGAAAGGAAAAAGCGGAACACGCAACCTATTATACATAGACTAAAGGACCCTGAATTAGGTTAAAAGTAAAAAAAAAATAATCTAGCCATGGCATGGGTCGACTACAAGAAAGTGTATGACAGGATCCCGCAATAGAATGCCTGAGAATGTACAAAAAAACAGGAAAGATAATCAATTTGATAGAAAATACAATGGAGATCTCAACTGACAGCTGATGGATAACACATAACTGAGATTAAAATACAAAGAGGAATCTTCAAGATTGATTCCCTATCACCACTACTGTTCATCATTGCCATGATGCCATTGAACATTATACTAAGAAAATGCCAAGCTGGATACAAGTTCACTAATAGAGCTGAAAGAATGAATCACCTAATGTAAATGGATGACCTAAAACTATTTGCAAAAACAAAGACAGAATTAGAGACACTAATAAGCACAACCAGGATCGTAACCCAGGATATCCAAATAGAATTCAGGAGGGAAAAGTGAGAACTGCTAATCACGAGGAGATGAAAACTTGAAGCAATACAAGGTATGTTACTGTCCACTCAAGCAGAGATTAGTGCAGAGATTAGTGCACTAGGTGAACATGATAGCTATAAATACTTAGGTGTCCTGAACGAGAAAAACTCATGACAATGCACAATGCGCTACACCCAAAGGATGATACTGACTGACTCTATGTGAAAAAGAAATGCGGAGGAAGAAGGCTTGTCTGTTTAGAAAACGGCATAAATAACAAAAAACAACAATTAGAAAGATACATAACACCGAAAGAATAATTACCGCAGCAATAGAAACTGAAGAAACAAACAAGATCGAAAAAGAAAAGACGGGGAAAGAAAAATAGGAAGAGAAACAGCTACACGGACGACTCATAAGGATTACAAAAGATGAGACCAATGGAAACACATGGAAATGGCTATAAACAGGAAACCTAAACATGGAAAGTGAATCCCTAATAACAGCTGCACAAAACAACGCAATTAGAACCAAACAGAGCAAAGCAAGGATTGACAAGACAAAAGAAAAACAGGAAATACAGACTTTGTAGATAAAGAGACGAAACAATAAACCACATAATAAGCGAATGCAGCAAACTAGTCCAAAAGAATATAGAAATAGATACGATCAAGTGGGGAAGACAGTGCATTTCAATTATGCAGACAATTGCATTTTGAATACTCAGAAAAATGTTACAAGCACAAACCGACAGCAGTACTAGAAAATGAAAGTCACAAGATCCTATATACAAACAGATAAACACATAAAAAGTAAGAAAGCCGGGTGTGATAATAGAAGGAAAAGTCTTGCCAGATTGTAAATTTTGCTGTTCCAGCAGCCACAGTGTGAAGATCAAGGAGACTGAAAAGGGAATCAAATACACGGAACTGGCTAGAGAGCTCAAAGGAATCTGGGAAATAAAGTCATAATAATAATAGAAACTACTACTAGGAGCGCTCGGAACAATACCGAAAAATTTGGAAAAAAAGAATGGAAGAGATTGGAATCGGAGGGATAGCAGAGAAAATAAAACGGATAACAATAATGAAAACTGCAGAAATATTAAGAAAAACCATTGAATGTGGAAACTAACACCACACTTGAATTACAAACAAAAACTGAACACAGAAATCGCTACAGACGTAAAACACAAAGGAACATCTCATGAAATCATGAAAACTGAAATTGTATAACTGTAAGGTATACGCCCATGCGGCCCTTCGTTGCGGTCACCCACTCTTTTTTGTGTGTGGATGTCACCATAAACTGGCACGGCACTAAATGTGAGAAGGATCAAGGAGGATGGAAAACCGAGGAGACGAAGCACTAGCTAGATATCCGCTGGATGAATGCAAAGAGGACTGGGACCTTGGGGAGGCTTATTGCCATCCAAATTCCAGTGAAGACCAAAGTCGTGTCGTGGAGTCCATAGCAATACATCACACACCAATTCATGCTTGCTCCTCAGACAATGACCAGCAAATCGTAGACGCCTTTCTCTGATGGTATTAAATATGGCGGGTAGATTGCCATAAAGTTGCTGCTTCGTGGGATGAGTTTGTCAAGATATATTTAATATTGTTCTTAGCATACGGATGTATGTGCCGTCTAGTTTTCTTTCCAATCTTTTGGTGGGTGTCCAGTTTGTAGCACCGTAAACAAGGACAGACTCTACCACTGCCATGAAGAACTGCCTTTTCAGTTTGTCAGCCAGTCTCAAAGTCCATACTGAATGTAGCCCATCCAATGGGGTCCATGCTTTTGAGATGCGAATTCCGATATCTCTCCATGTGTATATATGTATATATAAATGTATATATGCATATATGTGTATATATAAATATATATATATATGCATATATATGTTTATATATAAATATATATATGCATATATATGTATATATATATAAATATATATATATGTATGTGTATGTATATGTAAATACATATGTATATATATATGTATATGTAAATATATATGTATATATATATGTATATGTAAATATATATATATGTATATATATGTATATATAAATATGTATATATATGGTGTTTATCTTGGAAATGCACTCCTAATGCTTGAACAGCTGGGTGCCAAATTCTGCTGTCTCTGTTGAATATCAGCAGCAGCAGTTCCAACTCTAGCTCAGTCATTGTCCTCAGTAAGGTACTTGTGTAAAAATGTGTCGCACGTTTTCAGATTTTCTTTTTTTCGAATAGACATGTATATGTAAATATATATATATGTATATATATGTATATATAAATATGTATATATATGGACATGTAAATGTGTATATGTATATATACATATATATATGTATATATATGTATATATAAATATATATATATGTATATATAACTATATATATGTATATGTAAATATATATATATGTATATATAATATATATATGTATATATAAATATATATATGTATATGTATGTATATATATATGTATATATAAATATATATATGTATATATACGTATATATAAATATATATACATATGTATAGATATGTACATATAAATATATATATGTATATATATGTATATATAAATATATATATGTATATATATGTATATATAAAATATATATATGTATATATATGTATATATAAATATATATATGTATATATACATATATATATGCATATATATATGTATATACATATATATATGCATATATATGTATATATATATATGTATATATAAATATATATATGTATATATATGTATATATAAATATATATATATGCATATATATGTATATATAAATATATATATGCATATATATATGTATATATATATAAATATATATATGTATGTGTATGTATATGTAAATATATATGTATATATATATGTATATGTAAATATATATATATATATATATATGTATATATAAATATGTATATATATGGACGTGTAAATATGTATATGTATATATACATATATATATGTATATATATGTATATATAAATATATATATGTATATATATGTATATGTAAATATATATATATGTATATGTAAATATATATATGTATATAAATATATATATGTATATATATATATGTATATGTATGTATATATATGTATATATAAATATATATATATGTATATATACGTATATATAAATATACATATATGTATAGATATGTATATATAAATATATATGTATAGATATGTATATATAAATATATATATATGTATAGATATGTATATATAAATATATATATATGTATAGATATGTATATATAAAATATATATATGTATATATATGTATATATTAATGTATATGCATATATATGTATATATTAATATATATATGTATATATATGTATATATAAATATATATATATGTATATATGTGCATATATAAATACATATGTATATATAAATATATATATGCATATATAAATATATATTTATATATAAATATATATATGTATGTATATACAAGTATATATATGTACATATATATGTATATATAAATATATATATGTATATATAGATATATATATATGTATATATGTATATATAAATATATAAGTGTATATATTTATATATATGTATATACATGTATGTATATATATATATATGTATATATGTATATGTATATCCATGCATGTATATATATATATGTATATATGTATATGTATACACATGTATGTATATATATATATGTATATGTATACACATGTATGTATATATATGTATATATATGTATATGTATATACATGCATGTATATATATATATACGTAAATTTATATAGATGTATGTATATATATCTATATATATAGGGTGACCCCCCCCCAAAAAAAAAAAATAAGAGAACATTCAATCTTTTTCTGAGCATTTTACAGTCAACGGAGAAAAAAAGGTCAATGACTCTAGTGTTTTGATGTGATGTTTTGAATATAAAAAATAGTTATGACCAAAGTTTCACTTCATTCGAGCAAAATACTAAGAATCGGGGCCTAATTAAAGTTTGGGCTTAATTTTTTTTTTTTTTTTTTTTTGGGGGGGGTCACCCTGTATATATGTATATATAAATATATATATATATATGTATATATAGATGTATATATAAATATATACACGTATACATATGTATATATATGTATATGTATATATATATGTATATATATATATATGTATATATATGTATATATATGTATATATAAATATATATATGTATATATATATTTATATTTGTATATATATGTATATATATGTATTTATAAATATGTATATATATGTATTTATAAATATATATATGTATATATAAATATATATATGTATATATAAATATATATATATGCATATATAAATATATATATATGCATATATAAATATATATATATGTATATATAAATATATATATATATATATAATATATATATGTATATATAATATATATATGCATATATAAATATATATATGCATATATAAATATATATATATATGTATATATAAATACTTGTTTATTGTTATATAAACATGTTTACATCCCGCTGCTACAAACAGCCACTTGTTTTAATCAAACAACAGATATCATCAGGCAGCAACTTGACTATTCAAATATTCAATGAATAAATTATAAATTTATTATTAATTATTTCTTATAAATAAGATTATTCATTGAACATTTGAATAGTCAAGTCGCTGCCTGATAATATCTGTTGTTTGATTGAAACAAGTTGCTGTTTGTAGCAGCGGGATGTAAACATGTTTATATTACAATAAAGGAGTATTATCAGCTCTTTTTATTGAGCACTATCTAACAACCTCGTTGAATTCACTAGTCCATTACTTTTGAATATAAAAAAAGCCCGTGTATATATGTATATATATGTATATATAAATATATATATGTATATATATGTATATATAAATATATATATGTATATATATGTATATATAAATATATGTATATGTATATATGTATATATAAATATATATATGTATATATGTAAATCTATATATGTATATATTTATGTATATACAAATATACATATGTACATATAAATATATATATGTATATATATACGTATATATATATATATTTATATATGAATATATGTATATATAAATAGATGTATGCATATATATATGTATATATAAATATATATGTATATGTATATCTATAATATAAAGCTGTGTGTGTATATGTGTGTGTGTGTGTCGGGTTTAAAAAACTGATTACATATAATTATAGAAGATGTATCGAGACACAGGAATTGGTATGTTTGATCTGGCAGAATCGTGGTTCATTAGAATTTTGGGGTCTGCGTTCGCGCCTGATCCACAAAGTATGGAAATAAAAAAATTAAAATTTAAAAAAAAAGTTTACAAATGTTTTTGATATAGATGTACATAAGAATACTTTTAACTTTAATTGGGATGGTATAATAAAATTGTGGGTCTGCGTTCGCTCCTTGCCTCCATAGAATGGAAATAGGCACAAACTTTAATAAAGACTTTTCATATCTATCTACGTAAGTATACTTTGATAATTATGTTTCAGTTTGAAGAAATATGGTATAATAAAATTATGGGGTGTTCGATCGCACCTGACCTCCATAGAATGGAAATATATCACAAAGTTTTACAAGGTTTTTTAATATAGATCTATAGAATATTGTGATAAGTGTTTCAGTGTGAACAGGTATGGTATAATAAATTATGGGGTTTATCTATTTTATTTTTACATTCATCATATTTTGCTTTGGGTTTGATACCCCCAAATCCAACCCAAATTTACAACCCTTCCTTTTCATAACCTATCATACTTTCATAAATCAGAGCCCATTTTCTGTAGGCTGTTTTTTAACCCAGTCAACGACGGGTACTTTTGCTAGTGTATATATATATATATATATATATATATATATATATATATATATGATTGCAAAAGCATGAAACACTAGTGTCCGTGGGTATAAAAGGCAATTATTAATATTTATAATTATAAGCCCTTTTAAAATTATTAAAATCAAGTCCTGTCTGAGGAATTAAGAAAAGGCGGTCAACTAGCGATATGTAACATGTCAACCTTCGATCGTGAGAATGAATTTGGCATTTATAGGTGTTTAATTTCTCATGATTCTGATGAAAATTGTCGATAGATTTAACGTCCTTTCCGATGGGTGCAAAGAGCGACTTCGTGATTGTACTTGAATCTATTGAATAACTTTATCACCTCGTACACTGATGATTGCGGCAGCATGAAACACTAGTGTCTGTAGGTGTTAAAAAAATTCTTAATATTTATGATTATAAGTCCTTTTAAAGTTATTAAAGTTGAACCCTGTTTGAGGAATTGAGAAAACCTCGTCAATTAGCGATATACCACATTTTTATTTCAAATTTAATCTATAAAAGGCTGTATGTCTGTCTCCATATTTTCAAACTCTATCTCCCCGAAATTAAAAGTTGCGGAGCGGCGCTAGGGGCCTCAAATGATTGAATTTTTTACGACCTGTTCTTTTATGGGTCTTTAAATGGTAAAAGAAGTTTTTAAGGGGTCACAAACGGGTCAAAATAAAAAAAAAACATCGGTATACATTTGGTTTGTTTTTAATTTTCAATTTTTAAAACATTCATATTTGTATCATGTTGGTACAGTGGTAACGTCACCGGCTTCGAATCTTACATTTGCTTTGGTTTTGATGCTAGCTGATGGCAGCCAAATACATTTTCTTTACTGTTGAAATCACGACTCTATAATAATATCATATTTAAGCGCATATCATGTAAGAGCAAAGCCGGTGACCCTCTCCCTCCCTAACTAGTCTAATATATTTTTAATCACTTCATATGCGTCATATTGGTAAAGTGGTAACATCACCAGCTTTGAATGTACTACAGTTTTGCATTCTGTTTCGATTCCAGCTGATAACACCCAAATACATTTTTTTTACTTTTGAAATCACGACTCTGTATTAATATATACGAAACCTGGAAAAAGTTAAATATTATATATATATATATATATATATATATATATATATATATATATATATATATATATATATAAGGAAATTTGTTTGTGTGTTTGTGTCTGTTCCTTATTGGTTCGAAAACGACTGGGCCTTTATGTAACTTCACACAAGGATACTTTATATGTTTGGCAGTGATGTTAGATAGGTTTCATATCGGAATGTCCTCAATTAGTAATAATCGATAATTGAAATAATCCGATGAAAGAAGGAACAGACGATTTTTGACCAAAGTTACAACCTTGCACAGCCTAACGTCATGTGCATTTGTGAAGTGTTATTACCGCTCAAGCCAAAAAGCCCGACATATAAAACTAACTGTAGATTCTTTGATACGACAGGTTCGCTTTCGAAATGAATGTTTCAGTTTAGAGCACAAGTAAAGCATGATACTTGACTCTTGCATTTTAAACTTTAATTCAAGTCATTATATATAAACAATTTTTTTTTTAAAGCCAACAGTAGATTTTCTACATTGCATGCAATGTAAACTACAGTGTATTGTAAAGTAAGTCACTGCGGGGGGCGGGGTATGTGAAGCTTCCTCTCGGTGCTCCGCGCAGGATCTCCAGCTAGAGCAGGTCATAAATCGATTTGATTAAAAAATGGGCGATTTCACTGATTTCGATGAAAATAAAAAATATGAGGACGAAACATTGTTTGATCATCATTCAATCCCGGGCAACAGTCAGGTCTCCTTGATAGCATATATATAAGATTTTATGTAGATATGTGTGTATGCGTGTGTGCATGCATTAGTAATTTATTTAAATGTTTTAAAATGTTGTTTGTTTAGTAATAGGACTACATTCTAGTTGTGCCGCATCACACTGCGTTAGTTTCATGGCCACGTTACGACGTGTAACACACATGACAATTAATACCAATGCTAGATTTAAGATACATAGCTAAAAACTGTTGACGTAGGTATATTAAATATCAACTTAATCATTGTTTATTTAATACCGAAACACAATATCTATTGAAAAAGTTTCATTAAAACGTTGCTATTTTAACAAAACCTTGCGAGGTGGTGGGGGGTCACATGACATGACTGATAATAAGTATACGTATCCATATATACACACACACATATATATGTGTGTGTGTGTGTGTGTGTGTGTGTGTGTGTGCGTGTGTGCGTGTGTGTGAGGGAGGGTGTGTGTAGGTGTATAAAGATTAATACAAAAAAATATATAAACTTTTATAGCGTTTCTCTATATATTCTATATTTTTGACGTGTACTAATACAAAATATATTTTTTTTTTGTAAAAGAACAAATTTTATGACTGTTTCTTTCGATCTATATATATATATATATATATATATATATATATATATATATATATATATATAATGTATTCTCTCTCTTTCTCTCTCTCTCCACACACACACACACACACACCAGTTTCTCTCTCTCTCTCTCTCTCTCTCTCTCTCTCTCTCTCTCTCTCTCTCTCTCTCTCCACACACACACACATAACCAGTTTCTTCAGAGCTATAATCGATACCGAAACCAAAACTTATGGAGAATTCTTTGTAAAATCATTTATTACAATGAATGCAAGGTATAACAATTAAACGATAGACACCCGAAAAAAAATGTAAGATTGACACACAAAAAAACACACACGCTATCGTATTAATATACAGATGTGTTGAAAGTACAGTTTCACAGATTAATTTCATATTGAAATTCCAGCATGATTTCTATATATATATATATATATATATATATATATACTATTTATTTAAAGGACATCTACATTAAAGAAATTATCTCATTTGCATATTACATTAAAGAAAATCTAATTTAATAATTTAATCCATGTTATTAATAGTTATTAGTAATAGAATGGTTTTAATTGATCTGTTTAGAAATATTATTTAAATTTGATCTAATTTATTTTTAATTTAATTCACATTTGATTAAATTTATTTTTAATCATTATTTTTTACCAAGATCAGTTGCGTTTTAAAAAACAGAAGTAAGGTTTATTTATTTAAGCAATGAGAATTATTTCCCTTTTAATCTATGAGCTAATTTTCTTTTAACCTATCAATGTTATTTCCAGTTTGATTTTCATAGATGAAGATGGATGTGTTTTATGATTCCATGGATCCAACATGTTGTCTACTTACAGTAAAATGGTAAAAAGGTAGGATATTCGGTGTATCTTAAATAGTATTTAACTTATCCCATTCGCCCGGCAATATCTTTCGACTTGAGAACTTCAGATCTATATATATATATATATATATATATATATATATATATATATATATATATATATCATACGCTGATCATGCTGTGATAAGGATAGACATCATTCTAAACTCTCGACCTCAAGTTGAAGAGCCAATGCTCAAAACGGCAAAGTACTACAATAAGGCTGATTGGGATGCCATCAGAGATTATATCGGATATGCCCCATGGGGAAATATCTTTTCTCTTCCTGTGGAAGAGTGCTCAAATGAGACCATTGAATGGTTCAAAGTAGCAATTGAAACGCATGTTCCCACACGGAAGTTCTATAGCAAACACCACCACCCCCAATGGTTTACTTCTGCTTGCGCAACTGCCATTGCTCAGAGGCAACATGCATACCGCAGATTTAACCGACATGTCCAATACAAGGCAAAAGTTTATAGAAGCTAGAAGTAATTGTAAGAAAGAAGTAGCGACAGCTAAGAGAGAATATACCGAAACAATCAGAAAACGTATTGAAGCACAGAAATTAGGAACCCGTGATTTCTGGAAAATCTACAACAGTGTAGTAAATAATGAGCAATCAACAATTCCCCCACTATCCAACAATCATGAGGTTGTTTGCACAGCAACCGAAAAAGCTAACATACTTACTTGTCAGTTTGCCTCAAACTCTACTTTGGGCCCAGTAAACCACTCCATATCTGATTTTCCTTTGCGGACAGAAATCACCCCTTCTCAAGTAAATGATATCATAAAAACCTAGACACCTAAAAAGTATGTGGATTTGATCTCATCCCGGCTGTGCTATTAAAAATATATGTAAAGCATTACACGTCGCAGTGAATGATAACATAGTCCTGACGGTTCTCGACTGTTGATAAGACGATGTGGTTTCGATTCACAGATTAAAGCCTCACTGAAGAGCCGCGATATGGCGAAATAATTATCTCGATATGAATAAACCACGCGCAAACATGTAAACATATAACTACAATCTCACGTACTGAGCACTGTTGAAGTAAATATCGAATATATATTTATACATATATACACTTCTAGCAGGTCGGCCTGGCTTTGATCGAGCCCTATGTACTGTTCATAACTTTATGTGTATATGTATATATTAAAAAGTGTGAATATGTACCGTAATGCGTTTCTACATAATAGGCTTCCTTAACTACCATAGAGAAAAATTGGTAGAGACCGCAGACGTCAATCTTTTTAAAACTTTGACCCCAATTTTGACCCTTTAACATTTATTGTTTTGGGCTCAAATTAAATTAAAATGTTTGACCCATGTCCAAGTAACCTACATCTAAAATTTCAAGTGTTTTGACACAAAGTTGGTGGAGGAGTTTCGTAGAGTCTACAAAGGTCAACCTGTAAACTTTGACCTCTTGCCAGCCAAATTTTTGCCCCAAAACTGATTAAAAAGCTTGCTGCATGTCTGAATACCCTTTATGTAAAATTTCAAATGCTTAGACCAAAACTTGGCTTAATAGTTTGCTAGACACCGCAAAGGTAAAATCTTTTGACTTTTGATCCCTTAGAAGCCAAACGATGAAAAAGTTTGCCCTATGTCTGATTATACTTTCTGTAAAATTTCAAATGTTTAGACCAAAAATTGGCTGAGTAATTTGGTAGAGACCGCAGAGGTGGGTTTTTTAAAAACTTTGACCCCAATTATGACCCTTTAACATTTACTATTTTGGGCTCAAATTGAATTATTGAATTAGATCCATGTTCAAGTAACCTATATCTAAAATTTCAAGTGTTTAGACCCAAAATTGGCGGAGGAGTTTGGTAGAGTCCTTAAGGTCAAATCGTTGAACTTTGATCCCTTTAACAGCGAAATTTCTGGCCGAAAACCGATTAAAAAGATTTTCACAAATCTCATTACACCTTATGTCAAATCTCGAGTCTGT
>NC_136483.1:65258639-65383639 GCF_053919585.1 Euprymna scolopes
CTACATTGACCAAGGTCTTATATGTGGAGTTGCCCCCACATATGGTCTTTGCTTGCAGTATCTGCCCGAACAGTTACCACACTTTGATCCCGGCCCAAAGGCCAAATACATGGTTTGGGCAAATTTTTTCGATATTTGTCGTCCAAAAATTCGAGGTTTAAAACGATACCGGTTTCCTCACGTTTCGACGCGTCTGTCAAAAGTGTTAGACAGATATACAAACATACATGCATACATACATACATTTAACAGACAGGTGATTATATATATATATATATATATATATATATATATATATATATATATATATATATATATATATATATATATAGCAGGCCGCCCGGCGTAGCTCGGTCGTAAAATACGTATCAATATTATATTTAATTAATACATAAACTGAGGCATGTGCATGCGAGTATTTTTTTTTTCTAAACAGTTCACTACTTGTAAATAAAAAAAACTATTCTAGCTGAAATCGGAATCGAAACTTCAAGACAGTGAATCAAGTACGGTAACCATTAGACCAGCTTAACATGATCTTTTCAGAGCGTTTTCAAACGTACTTATTCTTAACATAAAAGAGCTGTCATGTTGCACGGCCGTGCAATTTTGACTCCTTTCCTGCCCCATTTTTCCGGATGAAAACAGATTAAAAAGTTTCAAGTCTGTGGATTTAATATTCGTTCAGTGTATAGGTTAAGAAGTGTCCAAACACACACATACATTCTCACTTCACACACACACACACACACACACACACACACATATATATATATAACGAAACAGGACTGTATGTTGATGACTACAAATATATGGTGCCCGGAAAACTCGTCCCGGGAAAACTCGTCTCGGGAAAACCCGTCTCCGGAAAACTCGTCTCCGGAAAACTCGTCCCCTTTCGCTATGTAGGAAAACTGGTCCCGTATTGAATAAATATCGATTGAAAACACATTTTATGATCGTTCTTGAAGGAGATATTGTTTTTAAAATAGACTATAGCCCCCCCCCCATAATATTTTTAAAAAATATTTTTACTTGTTTAATGTTTTTTTTTTAAAATAAAATTGATTTTCTAAGTGTCCGTTTTCTACCTAACTGGCTAAGTTCTTAGTGGTTTCACTTATTTTAAAGCGTTTATTATGTTCATACAAAGTTAATTACAAATTTTTTTGTTCTTATTTTAACGATTTTTTTTGGAGTCATAAAAACAATAATAAAAAAAAACAAAACAAAAAAATTAAAAAAACAGGGAGCGATTCGATTCTTCGGTACTTTTTTTGTTTTTGTTTTTTTAATTATGATAGCTTTTTTGTTGTTGTTATGTTTTTTGTTTTCTCTCATACCAAATGCACTCATGCGACGCGTTATTTAAAATTATAATTTTATCAATTATCAACATTTATTGTCGACTTGTCAAATTTTGCAAAAATTAACTAATAAATTAAAAGCGAAATATTTTTTGGCGCGAGAGATGCCATGTGCTAACAATCTCTCGTTAACTCATTTTTAATTTTTACTTCAAAATTCTAAAATCAATCATTAAGAGAAAAAGTAATCACTAAATAAATTTATTAATCAATTTTATTGAAAACTCCGCTATCGTTTATCAAGAATCTTTTTAATTTCATTTTTTGTTGGTTGTTTTTCGGAGGGAGATATAGTTTTTACCCCCCCCCCCTCTCTCTCAAAATTATATTTAAAAAATATTAAAATTTATTATTTTCTTTTTAAAACCAAATCTCCCTTAGTAATTTCTTTAATTTTCTATTTTTTTTAGCGATTATCGAGACCCCTAAGATGTGATATACCGGACATTATTTCTCGTTCTCACGTAATACTTTTGTTTGTTTTCTGTGTTTTTTTTTTCTTTACGGAATAAACGATTCCAAATAAATTAAACAACAGTAAATAAGTAAATTCTTTTTTATATTAATATTTTAAAAAAATATGCGCTCTCGTTTATGAACATAATAAACGCTTTAAAATAAGTGAAACCACTAAGAACTTAGCCAGTTAGGTAGAAAACGGACACTTAGAAAATTGATTTTATTTAAAAAAAAAAAAAAAAAAAAACAGCAACAAAACATTAAACAAGAAAAAATATTTTTTAAAAATATTATGGGGGGCTATAGTCTATTTTAAAAAACAATATCTCCTTCAAGAACGATAAAAAATGTGTTTTCAATCGATATTTATTCAATACGGGACCAGTTTTCCTACCTAGCGAAAGGGGACGAGTTTTCCCGAGACGAGTTTTCCCGGGACGAGTTTTCCGAAATTCCAAATATATATATATATATATATATATATATATATATATATATATATATATATATATATATATATACTTGTGTGTGTGTGCGTTGGTGTGCGTGCGCGTGTGTGTGTTTGTGTAGAGATCGGAAAGTTGCTGTGTAAATAATTTTTATAATTTTATTTTTATTTTCATTATCTTTTGCAGTTCCTCAGAAAACTATTGAGTATCAACCCCTGAAGCTATATAGCCTTTTAAAATGACTTCAGTGATTAACGGGAAAGGATAATTCGGTTTTGTGTTGCGATGGTTTTGTGTTGCAATGGTGTTGGTGTACGTCACCAAAGCGCCTGTCAAACAAATACTTCCTAACTTTAATTACTTACAAAGTCTACAGTATTTGGTGGAAGAGATTGAAAAGTATGTTTGTGTATGGGAGGGAGTGGTAAACTTGACACGAGAAGATCTGATTTTGATATTTTCCCACAATTTTCTTAAGGTTTTTGCACGGAGTTCGTTTGACCTTCTTTGAAAGCATTGAGATATTTCCTGGACATTTTTTTTTTTAAATGGTAGGAGTAACACGAAAAGTTACGAAAAATAAAGGAAACGCAAAATATACATATTAGCTTGACAAGAAAGTTCTTGCGGAATCAACATACTTTTGCCAACACAATACAAGTGTATTTATGCCTGTAACTTAAAAATCTTGCGTTCTGTGGCGATGAAGTCGCTGGAGGCGTTTTTGATTTTGATTTTGATTAGGTTTTTAAAGCATTTCTTACACAGAAAGTTGTCGAGGTGATTGAAAAAGTGATAATCAGTAGGTAAAAGCTCTGGAGAGTATGGCGGATGAGGTTGAGTTTCATAGCCCAATTCCTCCACCTTCTGCAGGGTCGGTTTAGCAACGTGTAATCGGGTATTGTCGTGGAGGAGAATTGGGCCTTTTCTGTTAAGTTTCGGATTCATTTCATCCATTTGTTGACGGTACATTCTCCGTCGTAATGGTTTCGTTTGCATTCAAAAAATTGTAATGAATGAGACCAGTCGCAGGCCACCAAACAGTCAGCATTGCTTTCTTTTGATGCAACTTTGGCTTCGGGAAGAGTCGTGGCGCTTCGTCGGCGTCCAACCACTCAGCTGAGCATCGCCGGTTTTCGTAAAAGACTCACTTTTCATCGCAAGTCACAACTCGTTCGAGGAACGGTTCGTTCTTTTTACGTAAGAGAAAGGAAGATTACATTTCATAGCGGCGTTTCTTTGGGTTGTTGTTCAATTCGTGGAAACCCATTTATCAAGTTTTTTTGTCTTTTCAATTTCTCTAAAGTGATTGGAAATCGTCATATACGTTAGGTCTAATTCAGAAGCAAGTTCTCGAACAGTTGCACGTAGATTGGCTTCGACTAAGGCTCTTTATTGATCGTTGTTAATCATCATCTTAAGGACTTTTGTCGCCGCCACGAAATTTCTTAAACCACCATTTTGCTGTGCGTTCAGTAGTGGTTCCTGGGCCACACGGTTGATATCGCGAGGTGCTTCAGCAGCTTTTCAGCCTAGCTTGAATTAAAATAAGAAAATTGTGTGAATTTATATATTTTTTGATCTTGTATTCAACGTTTCGAAAAGAAGGGATAATTGTTTTAAAAGTATTGGAATGTAAACGATTCGATAGAGCGAAAGACGCTACTATAACTGATATATAATATAAAAGGTATTATAACGAAAACTATCTTTTGAAAATACATCATTTGAAATCAAAATTAAAAATTTCGCAAGAACCTTCTTGTCAACTTAATACATAGCATTTTGTAAAAAAAATAAATCATTTTGTTATATTTTTTGTCTGCTATATACAGTGTAACCCGGATATAAGAGACCTGTTCTCCGAGCCCTGCGATTCTCTTATATCCGGGTTACACAGTCATTAGCACAGGCTCTTATTTGGGACCAGAGAAATCCTCTTATATTTGTTTTCCTTATATTCGATTCTCTTTTATCCGGGTTACACTGTAATACTATCTAGACTATCTTTGGTTTTGAACGTTTTTCATCTTAAATGCAATTCTTTAATTAAACTTATGCTTTCATCAACTTTTTTTCAATATTTTTAGTTTTCATTTTGTATTTTTTTTTAATTTTCTGTAATCGCCACATTTAATTGTAATTCATTTGTTTCTGCTAATAAATCTTTAATTTCGTAAATAAATGACTTTATTCAAATTAAATATTTTTATCCAAATTATATCATTATTTGAATTATAATAGGAATCTGTGTTTTGATGCCATTAAACTATCCAGACTATTTTCAATTCATTTGGCACAATCACGTTGACACTCCGGTTCTCATTAGATCACCGAAGTTAAGCAACGTTGAGCCTGGTCAATACCTAATAGGGTGACTATTTGTGAATACTAGAAGTTATATGTAGGTATACGTCGTCACCTTCCCGAAAGAACTGCAAAAGCCTAACATTGTCATCTTTCCTGGCTGAGATAAACACATGACTGTGGACCACTTGGGAATTTAATATTCGTATAAAACTTTTCCGCTTCGGAGAAATCCGGTTCAATCAGCCTATAATGAATGCCGCTGGCAAATCGAACATACGCCCTTGACAATCAGTCTGATAGAGTTTGGGGTATTTTTGAGTAGATAATGACCTTGTAGCTATCAGGATGGAGTATGATTCTGTGTAGTTCTGGGAGCTCCATCTTCCCACGCTTTTCCTTTATTAGTTTACAGCTAATCGTATAATGTGCCCCTGTTGGTGAATGCTAATAGGCATTTTAAATGACCAGAGTGCACACGTCTTTTGTGTGTTGGTTTCCGAATTACCATCTTCTGATGTTGTGTCACGTCTTTCTGCGGTGAGAGGCAGGGCAATTACCTACTTCCATAAACTATATTGAGTTGCGCAACAAGCATAAAAAGTCAGACCTTAAGTTCACACGATCATAAAGAACTATTGAAGAGTGTCACGGCCAGAATAAACAAGAGAAACCATGGATTAAATGAATCTTCTTTTTTTTAATCCTCCACACTCTAATAAAGACCAATGTGTATATAGAAAGTATAAATCCGTTCGGTCACACAAAAATTAGCGAGTAAAAAACACGCTTTTTACTAGCTCTCAAAAGTAACCATTTAAAGCAGTGATAAGAAGAAGTACGACCTTCGCCACCTAAAATTCATTTGGAAAAAGTCCAAACCAAAATGGCAACGGTGTAGGGAATTCCTGTAATCAGAAATCATAAAAACTTATATTTGAAAAACTGAATTACTGATTTATTTCTATGATTTTATATGTCTATTAATGCGAACACTAGCGGAGCATATTTTTTCCATTATTTTTGACGGAGGGTGTATACTAGTTTATAGCAGCTTTCTAAATAAAATATACTTTGCAAGTAAAAAAACAAAGCTTAGTTGTTTAAAACTTTTCTGTCCTTAGCTTAAATTTGTGTGATACTTGCAAGCATTGCGCACTCAAAAAGTTCAGTGGAATTACTGGTAGGTTGAAAAAAGATACCCAATATGTGTGCAAAAATGTGTAAGACACTGGGATGAGAAATCAGATGTGGAGAAAATATACTGGATGTCGAAGTTATAGCGGTTGTTCGAAAGTTTTGTTAATTTGTTGATAGTACGTGATGCATAAAGAAGGAGCAGGTGTTGGTGTTATTAGTGTTATTGTAATATTGTGGAATTTTTTTTTTTTTTTTTTTTTTTTTTACAAGGAAGTCACCACTTATCAACGCCCGGAGGCCACTCGGGAATAAGGGTCATTGCGTGTACAGTAATCAATGGGATAATATCGTAGTAATCGCTAGAATAGATGAAGTAAGTTTAGAGAACATCTACTATTACTAACCAACAAAGTGTGACTACGGTCACCAAGAGAAGACTCTATTGTCGTTAGGATAGTAGTGTATGGAAGTTGTTGTGTTGTTAAAACGTGGAAAAGAAATAACACGAACCAAATGTAATTAACAAAAAATTGCATTAACAGGAAATACAGAAATATAAGGTTGACAGCTCCCTCACTTCTATTGATTGGTCGTGATGACTCAAATCCATGGGCCTAAGAAAAGCCCAATTAGTGACGGGATAGAGTAGATCACTAAATTGATTAATGATGGGTGGAGGGCATGCGTTGCATGGAGAGAAATGATATGAGAATAATACGATGCATGTGTAATACGATTTATAAAAACAGAGTTTGATCTGATAATAAATTTGAACAATATAAAGAATGTTTTTACAAACAAATCATCGCTTACCAAAGATCACAGGCCACTCGAGGATAAGTGTTATTGAATTTGACAATTAGAGGGGAATTGTAATGATAGTTGTAACTGATAAGAATTAGATTAGGTTGGCTCAACAAAAACTTGTTTATATTGAACTTGAAACCGTCAATGTTATAGTCAGTTAGAAAGCCGCCCGTCGTACTGTATTCTACAGACCGCTAGTTCAAGGCGAGAAATGTTGTTCAGATGGAGAAAGGGAATTATTGATAGTTGTTGTGAATATTTTAAGAAAGGTGGCAATAAATTTAAGATCAATCGAGCACCTGGCATGATGTGTGTAGAGCAAAACACTTCGATGGTGTGTCCATGTTAATAGAATTGATGAGAGTTCTCGGTTTAATAGATGTAGAGCAGTTGAGGTAGCAGTTTCAGTTCACAGGGGAAGACAAAGTAAAATATAGGAGGACGTCATAAGAATGAACTTGCAGGAAAAAGAAAAAAACATATGGTCAGAGATAGGTTAGTTTGGAAGTCAATTTTTAAAAGCCATTCAATATATGCCAGTATGTAAAAAGGACGTTAAACTGCTGCTGCTGCTGCTGCTACTGCTGATGATGATGATAACGACGACGACGACGACGACGACGACGACGATCACTCAGTTTGTGACGTTGCTTTAACCACAAAACAACGTTTTTGATTTCCCTAGGGAATAGGAGTGAATCACTTTAATTATCCCCTTATATTAAAGAGTAAAGGAGGATAGAATTAGGGGTAGGGTGGAACTGACTTGCCGCCCGGAGAGAGTTGGGGGTTAATCAGGGCCACCTAAAATTCAGGGGACCAAGAAATGTGAATGGTGTCAAGTGGCTTCACACTAACCGAATTGACTACAAGCTTTACAGGAACTTGTTTCATGAGTGTGCGTTTCTATTTTTTCGTATTCAGTAATAAAAGAATGTTTTAAATATAAGTGTAACAGAAACAGATATTCTTAACTTAGTACGAACACACACACACACACACACATACACACACATGCATACAAACATATGCATTTATATTAATATGAGAAACGTGTAGTGTAACTATCATGCTATTTTATTATATTTTCTGATTCTGAGACTAAACACGCACATCTCACTATTCAACGGGGATTTGGGGACTACTTAATGACTACAAATTCCACTAAGACACAGGTTGACCATAAGCATTTTGACAGAGGGAGAATAAGTGTTACGGCAGGGGTGGGGGCATTGATCTTTTTCTCATTAGCAAACTTCCATTCCATTTTGATTTTCTCGCAGTTTTATCTTTCTCTATATTTCAATTTCTTTCACAGAGCAAATGGCCCTTCACTCTCCACAAGTCCAGTCTGGCTAAACTTTATGACCCCCCCCCCTAGAAAACGAAACTTGTCAACCCTTTTTGGATCTGGTCAGGAATTTTCATTTTTCTTTTCTTTCTTGTACCCCTACATATCCCTCCCTACCCTCTCTCTCTCTCTCTCTCTCTCTCTCTCTCTCTCTCTCTCTCTCTCTCTCTCTCTCTCCTTCTAAAGAAAGGAAAAACATGTGGCAGGTCGTTTGCCGATTGGTTGTACAAATACTCTCGAACCCTTCTCTGACACTATATCGACTATAAGAAATTAAATTCGGTAATCACCGTTATGCAACTGAATGTAAACAGAAATTAACAGGTTTAAATAAGCAAAAAATTTTCACAAATAAATAAATAAATAAGTTAAGAGTTTTTAATTAAATAATTTCCTCCATTAAAAAACGTTCTATTTATTGCTATTTGTGAAAAAGTTTTGCTTTTCAAATAGATAAAATTATTTTACTTTAAACTCTTATTTATTTGGTAATTTGTGAAAATTGCTTACGTAAAACTGTTAACTTCTGTTTACATTCAATAACATAATGGTGATTACCGAATTTAATCCTTATAGTCAATATAGGGTTCGAGAGTATTTGTACTACCAAACGAAAAACCCGACAAAAATGTCTTGTTAATCAAATGAGGGGGGTGTTGAAGAACTAAAGTTATCATATTCCCCCACTATCCAACAATCATGAGGTTGTTTGCACAGCAACCGAAAATACTAACATGCTTGCCTGCCACTTTACCTCAAACTCTACTTTGAACTTAGCAAACTACTCTTTCCCTGATTTTCCTTTGCGGGCATAAACCACACTAGATTATCTGAAAATGACCCCTTCCAAAGTATATAATATCATAAAAAAAAACCTAAACACCTCAAAAGCATGTGGACCTGATCTCATCCCGGCTGTTCTATTAAAAAATACTCCGCTGAGGTTGCTCCAGTTCTCTCCAAACTCTTCAACAAATGCCTTAACGAATCATGCTTTCCTGACTGCTAGAAAACTGCTTCTGTGGTACCAGTTCACAAGAATTCTGGCAAAAGAATTGACCCATTAAATTATCGCCTTATTAGCCTCCTCCCTCTTTTCGCCAAAATATTTGAGCACATAATTAATCAAGCTCTAGTCCACCACCTTACAGTTGCTAAACTTCTGTCCGACTATCAATATGGATTTAGATAAGCCGTTCTAGTGCAGATATTCTAACTATAATCTCTGAACGTATATATCATGCACTGGCTAAGGTAGGAGAGGAGAGGGCAGTAGCCCTAGATATATCCATGGTTTTTGACAGCGGATATGGAACGAAGGTCTTTTCATGAAAATCAGATCCTATAGTATAACTGGACAAATGCTTAACATAATTAAATTCTTCTTAAGTAAGAAAAAAATCCAAGTTTCCTCGATGGTCGTGTGTCTAACAATATGATATAAATGCGGGTGTACCTCTGGGATCAATCCTTGGACCTTTATTATTCCTGCTATTCATAAATGATGTCTCTGATAATATAGTCTCTGAGATGGATATATTTCTTGACGACACCACGCTCTTTAGCAGACACGAGAATAAAATGAATGAACACATATTCAAGGCAATGGCGGAAACACCAAAGGAAGACCTGTAGTCTGTAGTGGAATGGGGTCAAATATGGTTGGTAACGTCAAATGCTGCCAAGACTAAGTTCGTTTTGTTTAATAATTACAAAAAACATTCTCAACCACCAATAGCTATGAATAAAGATACAGCACCTGGAAGTACTCCGTTTAAACTTCTCGACTAAACGTTCACATGGAACATGAGTTGGAATAGATACATCGAGAGCATTGCCAAGGCTGCTGCGAAGTGGTGGGCTCTCTCCATCATGCTAGAAAGTTACTTACGCCTGAAAGTATCCTGTACAAGTCTACCATTTGCCCATGTATGGAGTATTGTTGTCGTAATTGGGCTGGTGCATCTGCTGCTAGTCTCTCACTCCTGGATAGGGTTAAAAAGAGAGTTGCCAACCTGATAGGTTCTGAACGGTCATCTAAGCTTCAACTTCTGTCCCATCGACAAAATGCTGCATCCCTCTGCCTGTTTTATAAGTATTTTAATAGTGGATGCACCGGCGAACTACATACCATTATATCCCCTCGACGTAAATACCCCCGAAAAACACGTAAGCAGCAAAGTCCCAATCCTACACAGTAGAAATCTCTAGTTGTAAGAAAACCTTCTACTCTAATGGTTTCTTCCCTAGAACTGCTAGACTTTGGAATTCCTTTCTGAGTTCCTGCTTCCCCAACTGTTCTTACATGCAGAAGTGCAAGTGTAATGTGAACAAACATCTTGCTGCTCAACTCCCTACATAATATCCCTTCAACTTATATCCCTGATAGTAACCCCCTACATAAATGTGGCACTGTGCCTTGTTTGGAGTGAAAATGTAATAAAACAAAACAAAAAAGAATAAAGGCTTTCACGTCTGTCTATGCGTGAATTAAAACGAGGAAACGGAGGTGAAAAGAATGGAGGCGTGTATAAGCGAAAGTATTATATAGCCATTTCTCTCAGTCGCGATATGTCATCACATTCGTATATTAACATGATAAAGGATAGATAGATAGATAGATAGATAGGTCAACATTATATGAATATTTTGTTCCGGTGAATGCACGTAGTTAAAGGATTAAATGTCCATTGTGGATCGCAGAGGAGTATTTTTGCATGTTTAACCCTGAATCTCACATTGTCGGTATACTTTAAATGGGTCGTGGTGTTAGATTTCAGATTGAAAACGCAATGAAAATAGGTCAAAGCTATTATGAGTTTCACCTTCAATAAAACTTTACGAAATTTTTAATATTACTGTTTGAGAAGCAGATTTGATTACTGATCTATATACAGTTACGTTATTACAAGATTTTAATAAACGTATTTCTCTCTCTCTCCGTTTCTCTCCTACTACTACTACTACTACTACTACTACATGGTGCTACCAAATCAGGCTGTCTTAAGATACCGGGTTCGTAACCTAAATAGCACCAAACATTAATGTTATTAAGGGTTTGTTTTCCGTTTCATGTTACAAAACTGAATCATGTTCTACAAAGACAAAAACAAGAAATTTACTCTACACAACAACCAAACCAAAAATCATGAATAAATAATTGAATATATAAAGAACTTAAAGCATAAAACGTTTTACTAACCCGAAATTGGTTAATACGTCACAAAACAATAAAAACAGTTGTATTGTCATATCTGTATATTTATGTAGCTGTATCTATTCATGCGTAACCTTCAATCTTAGTCTATTCGCATCTCAAATGACAGTCAAGGCTTCTCACCATTGCGCTATACGGCTGATGCTGTGTGGGTAATGAATTAACGATGTTTTCACATTGTCCAAATGCTTCCGCTCGATTTGTTTACACAAACGGCGTCGCTTAATACAACTTAGACAACTGCCTCAAGCCAGGATCGAAATGTTGCATAGGGGACATTCATATTGATGAGGGAAAGGTGCATTTATACAGTTTTGAAGTGTTTCTTTTTAACACATATAGCGAGGAGAAGGGGTAATCAGTTTTTTTAACACGGGAGGGGACAGTCTTTACTTTTTAATTTATTGAGCCAAGACTTATCACCCTGCTTGGTGCCGTCACTTGCGGCATACTTTATAAGCACCTAATTCCGCAGGATCCATTATTTTTCTAACAGGGTATTTCTAATGCTTACCTGGCAAGCAACACATCTTGCGAAAAATGTTTATGGACATTAAAAAAAAAATAACAAAAAGCAATTATCACACTGAAAAATTCTCTTTTGGCTTATCACACCCGAAAAACTTTCCAAATACCCGTTCACGTAATTTTCTATTTTGTCCCCCTCTAAAATTCTAACTTATTTCTAGGCCAACCATTTGTGTCAAATAACGTTTTATTTTCCTATGACTTGTTTCTTTCCATTTTAATGTACATACCTAATTATGACTTTGAATTCCCGTCGTAAAAATACAATAACACATGCATTTACGGCAATTTACAATATTTGTTCAACATCATAAAAACATTTTCAACAAATACATTAATAACTATGATTTCCATTTAACTTACAATCATAGCTTTTTCCAGAAAAGTTTTTTTCTGTTACAACAATAATAACAAAGTGTGTCAAAAAATTGTCCCTTTTTTCAAAACACAAAAAACACATGAAAAGCTGAAAAGTTCAACTATGAACACAAAAATGCTTTTTCACAAAAGTATATATTTTCTTATTACACAGGCTTTAAAAGTACAGGCGACTTTTGAGTTTAATTGACAGATTAATTTAACAATTCGTATAAAACAATTTCATATTGACACAAATTTTATAACTGACACTCTGATACGAATTTTAAAACAATAAAGGATGACCCCAATTTCTCTATTTGTGTGTATGTATGTATTTTTTTAAAACAAAACAATTCCTTTATCAATGAATTTTTAGCCTAATGTCATAGTATTTTATCATGTTTTACTCTAAAGTATCTTATAACCTTCGTATATACGTTTCTTTTTATTCTTATTGTTTTTTTTTTCTTGTGGCATATCGACATTTTTTCTTGTGTATACTTTTTCATTGTGTGTATGTGTATATTTCGTCTAGCTTTTTCTTCTTTTTACACTGTGCGTATGTGTGTGTGTGCGTTTCTGTTTTTTTTTAATTATTGTTCTATTTCGTCTAGCATTTTTTTGTTTGCTTTTTGTTGTCTTTTTTTTTCAATGAACCGTTACGTTGTGTTTCGTGGTAACGCGAAGTTTTTTTGTTTTTTTTTTCAATTTATTCTTGTTGAATAAAAGTGGTCACGGTAACCAAAACTTAGATGTTGCATAGGCGACATTCATATTGATGAGGGAAAGATACATTTATACAGTTCTGGAGTGTTTCTTTTTAACACATATAGCGAGGAGAAGAGGTGATCAGTTCTTTTAACACAGGAGGGAATAGTCATTACTTGTGATGGAGAGAGAGCTTACTTAGGATGGGGTTATACAAAGTTCATATAAGATGTTTCACGCATTACCTTTTGCTGTTGAATGATGACATGACACAGTTTTACAAAAACATGATGATAACTTCTTTATTATGAGATCGACCGGTCGAATGATGATGACGTCAAGGAAATCAAAGTCGTACTACATGATTAAACCGTTCTCCCTTCGCTTCTAAAGGGACCCTCCTCTGATCATGTCAGCTCTGTCCGACCGACTCTGCTGGTTGTTCGATCCGGACTCGACTGCCTCTGATCTTCGACTGACTAGCTCCCATATTGAGAATTCATTTTTGCTATGACGTCAGATGTGTGGTCTCAAAACGTGATCGACCCACGTAGCTTAAACATACATTTCCAAAAGACACTTCTTCAACAAAGAATTCTCACTAACCTATTTTTCAACCTAACTTATTTTTCAATATGTTTGTAAATTGAATTGTTCATTATTTTTTTTAGCTGAACTTTTTAATTCATTTTCCCTAAAAGAATGCGCAATTAAATTCTTTTTACAATACAAAAATATCTAAACGATTTCATATGAAATTTAACAATGCGAAATTCTAACATTCCATTTTCTGAATCTATTTCTGAACCTTGCTTACAAAGTTCAGATCTCGGTCTATCCTATCTCTCTTTTTTCTTCTTACACGCACATGCACACACATGCACGCGCACACACACATACAAGTACACATGTGAAAAGAAGAAATTACAGATGTTAACGCATACACACACATACACACATACATACACGCTGCACACAACCACTCACCTTTGCAAATGCGCATGCAGGCTCTGACAAACGCACATCAAAAGAAAAAAATCATAAAATTAATAAACATAAACATCTCCTATTCACCCCTATCACTGGCCTCACCAAATGGACTTACCACTGAATCCATAAAATGAAATTTTAACCGCTCCCATTGGAGATATCTAATCACACCTTCAAGAACATCTTTCAGAAGCACACTCATGCAGTGCCAAGCGAACTAAGATGATATACAAAAGAAAATTCCATAAACCTTTCACCCAGAGACACACTTTTAACTAATATACTTTTAACTAATATACTTTTAACTAATATACTTTTAACTAATATACTTTTAACTAAAACCTTTTAACTAAAAAACATCTGAAAAGAGATAATAAAAGCTTAAAACGCGTTATGAAAATATTTAAAAATATTAAAAAATAATCAAAGTCTCAAAAATCAACAAATGTTGGCGACTATACTCTTTTCTCGTTGGAATCACACAACCATTACTTTATATATATATATATATATATATATATATATATATATATATATATATATATATATATATATATATATACTGGCAGGACGACCTGACGTTGCTCCAGATTTAATGAGGATTAACGAATGTCTCACCCGCTCTTATTTTATTGTCATCGATATCGGTGAAATCCCCCATTTTTTGATCAAATTGATTAATTTCCTGTTTTAGATGGCGGCCCACCGCGTTATACCGAGAGGGAGCTTTACATGGCTCCCCGTAGTGACTTAGTCCACAATACATTATAGTTTACATTGCAATATAGATTTTATAAAATTATTTTTTATATAATGGTTTGAATTAAAGTTTAAAATGGAAAAGTCAAGTATCATGGTTAAACATTCATTTAAACAGACACATTCATTTCGAACGCGCCCCTATCATATCAAAGAACCTACTATTGATTTTTATGCCGAGACTTTCTGCTTGTGCAGTAATAAAACTTATCAGACGCAGAGTTGTGATGTTAAGCTGTATAAGGTGTTAACTTTAGTCTAAATCGCCTGTTCCATCTTTCAGCAGATTTTTTCTTTCGATTATCAGTTATCAATACTTATCGAATACACTTCAATACGAAACCTATTCAAGAACACTGCTAGGCACATAAAGTATATTTACGTGAAATTTTAAAATATCGACCAAGTTTTTAAGAGCCCATAGGTAAGGAACACGGTTCCTTTTATGCAATATATATATATATATATATATATATAATATATATAATATATATATAATATATATATAATATATATATAATATATATAATATAATATATATATATAATATATAATATATATATATAATATATAATATAAACTCATGAACAAAAAAAATGGGCCAGAAAAGAAATTTACAATTTATTGCACAAAAAGCTGCATTACACAAAATGCAATTAAATAATAAACGAAAATGAGTAAAAAATATAAAGAGCAAGATATTTACTTTAATAAAAACTTAGTATGGAATGGAATTGCCCTTAGATCTTTTTAAAAGATCAATTCTTTTTATCGTGCTCTCAACCAACTTGGAGCACTGTGAAAAGGAGATGTTATTCCATTCTCTTTGTACTGCTTCCCATAATTTTTCTTTGTTAGAAAAAGTTTTTCTAACTAATGCACGAGATATTATAGCCCAAATATTTTCCATTGGGTTTAAATCTGGGCTTTGGCCAGGCCAAAACATCACATCAATTGAATTATCAGTAAGCCACTTCTTTGTGACTTTTGCTGTGTGTGCAGGGGCATTATCATGTTGAAAAATAATGTCATTGTTCATTTCTAACTTCTGGATGCTTGGTAATAGACCTCTTTCTAATATTTGAATGTATTCTTCGGTATTAATTGACGCATCACATCTGATAATTTCCCCAACTCCTGCAACAGAAAAGGTCCCCCATACCATTATTCCTCCGTTTCCATGTTTTACTGTGGTTTTTATGCAATTCGGTGAAAATCTTTCTCCGGATCTTCGGATGCAACGTTCAGGGGCATCACTGGCAAGGCAAAATCTTGATTCGTCCGACCAGAAAACATTTCTAAACCAATCTGCATCTTTCGTACCATAACATGATGCAAATGTCTTTCTGTCGCTGATGTTCTTCTTAGTTAACAAAGGTTTTTTTGCACATCTTTTTGATGAAAATCCGATTTCCTTCATCCTTCTGGATATTATCACTCTAGAAAGAGAATTTCCTTTTGCTGTTTCGAATTGTTTGCTATGGTCAACATAAGTTTTTTTGCGATCCTTCAAAACGGTCATTTTAAGCCTGTGATCGTCCTTCATTGTGGATGCTCTGGGGCGACCAGAACCAACTTTCCTGCTCACTGTGCCTTCAATTTCGAACCTTTGCCCAATTCTCTTCACAGCTGAAAGAGATGTTGTCACCTTTTCTTCTTTCAAAATGTCGAAAATCTGACGGTAAGTCAAATTTGCCTGTCGTAATCCTGCAATTCGGTTTTTAATTTTGTCGTCTTACTTTTCTTGGACTCATCTTTAATACTAATAATCTGAAAAATACTAAATAACAGCAAATTATTAGCAAACAAGCGATAAAAATTTTAAAAAGTATTTTCTTTCCAATTTCAATAATGGCCCATTTTTTTTGTTCCAATTTTAATCATGGCCCATTTTTTTTGTTCCAATTTTAATCATGACCCATTTTTTTTGTTCACGAGTGTATATATATAATATATAATATATATATATATATATATAATATATAATATATATATAATATATATATAATATATATATAATATATATATATAATATATATATATAATATATATATAATATATATATAATATATATATATAATATATATATATAATATATATATAATATATATATAATATATATATAATATATATATATAATATATACATATATATATAATATATATAATATATACATATATATAATATATATAATATATACATATATATATAATATATATAATATATATATATATATATATATATATATATATATATATATATTGGCTAAATACAGACCAAAAAGCATAATGAATTTAAAAAATAAAAAATGAAAATAAAGGTTAGCTAACTAGGTTTCGTTCCTCACTTCTCAAAGCTAAATCGAGGAAAATACGATTTAAAACAAACAAGAAAAGTCATGAATATGGAGGGGGTAGAAAAAAAAACAAATAAACGGGGGAAAATTACATAGAGACTAAATTAAATCCAAGAAGATTTTCTTTTTGCTTGCAAAGAGAAGGTCTCAAAGACTTAATAAAAAGAGTCTCTAAAATTTTCAAATGATAGAGAGAGTGCGACTTACTAAGGATCATAAACATGTCAGCAATGAAATTCGTGGCACACGCATGGTTATTTATAAGATGGTCGCAAATTGCAGAACCATACGTATTACTCAGAACATCCAAGGGTGAAAAATTTGCATAACGAATCTTTGAAAGCACATGCTGTTTCAAACGAAAATATAATCTTTGCGATGTTCGCCCAACATAGTGCGCACTGCAACTACATTTAAATAAATAAATAATAGAATTATTATGGTGGGGGAAGAACATCTTTGCGAATAGACGGCAACATAGGCCTGGTTGAAAAAAAACATGCGGAATCGATGCAAAATAACATCGTTACACAGACAAAGAAATTTGCTTAGCAAATCGGTCACTGATGTTACCTAGCCAAGGTAGACGTAGGTACACAGGACATCTATTAGCTATAATTTCTTTGGGTTTATGAAAATTGGAAACTTTCTTATTTATAGTAGTTTCAACAATATCCAAAGGGTAACCATTATTACAAAGGGTCTTCGTGATAAATTTGAGTTCGTCATCCAGATTAACTTCAGAACAAATCATCAAGGCCCTATGTGCTAAAGTTTTAATTAAATTATATTTTTGGTTTATAGGGCAAAAAGAGTCCCAACGCGTATAGAGACCTATAAAAGTCGGTTTACGATAAACAGAAGTAAGAAAACACGAGGATGTCTTGACACAAAAACACCCAAAAACGGAAGAGTAGAATTCGTTTCCTTGTCTACCGTAAACTTAAGGGCTGGATGAACGTTATTAAGGGACACAAAAAAAGCATCCGCATTCGTCCCGTTGTCAAATAAACAGAAAGTGTCGTCAACGTAACGAAAATAAATGCCTGGTTTATGCAAACCAGACAATAGACCCTCTTCATGAAAACCCACAAAGATATTAGCCAACGCTGGTTCCAATGGGGAACCCATGGCCACACCATCCTTCTGTCTGTACATAATATCATTGAAACTGAATTCTACCGATATGGTGGCGAATTTCATCAATTCTACAAAAATATTTTCTGGTAGTGGGGGAGTCGGAAGTTTCCTCCGATATAAAGCCTCAGCAAAAATATTAATAGTCTCTAACAATGGGATGCAAGTAAAAAGACTGGAAATATCCAAGGAACACATAAATTTGTCTGAATAGGTATAATTTTGTATAAAGTTAGCAAAGCTAAAAGAATCTTTAATACAATATGAACTATAAAGTTCTAAAATAATTGTCAGCCATTTTGCTAGCTTATGTTGACAAGATGCTATCATAGATAATATGGGTCTCAACGGTACGCCCTCTTTATGGGTCTTATGCAAACCATAAAAACGAGGGCGAATAGAACCAGTAGGACGAATTAAATCAGAAATGAAAGTGGATTTATAAATATGATGCATAAGCAATTTTTTTTTCTATTTATTTCATTTCATTTTGCTTTATTTGTCTTCAGAAACAGTGTTTTTATTCACAAATTAAAATTACATTTGGAATGGATTATGAAACTTATATATTAAAAAATATTAAATAAATGTAAAAATATATATATATGTTTATTATAAAGCATCTTCACCGGATTTATATAATAAAATATTTACCAGATTTATCATCTAACTAAAGGAGAAACCAAGGAATCATGCCTACTTCGGATTGTTACCTTGTGCCGTGGAAGAATTACGATACGAATTGGATCCTTTTACCTCACTGCTACCAAAAACTCTCACTTTGGGATTTACCATACAATTTGGATATGAAATTCAATATTCTTTTCATTTATAACCAATATATAATTTCCCTTACTCTATCATTTAAAAACTTTTTAAAAATTTAATTATGATTTTCCATGTGTATTGCATTTAGCAAATTAGCTATAAACCATTTATAATATTTTCTAATATTTTTTCCTCTGAGGCGATGGGTAAACATCGAAAACCTCTAGGTTAAGGAGATGTACTTATTGAAATGCATTCTTTGTGTTGCATATAATAAAAATTCTAGATTTGAAATTTAACCATTTCACATCATAAAATTTAAATTACTAGATTACGAGATATATATATATATATATATATAGAGAGAGAGAGAGAGAGAGAAGATACAGATGGATAAAATTAGTTTAACTTCATAATAATAATATAGCTTGAGTAATAATTTAACAACCAAAACATACCGTAATGATTTTAGTTTAACTCTCAAAATCTGATTAAATATAATTTAGCAAATAACAACAAAACTGCATAGTTCAAAACTGATACTAAGTAAAAATGAAAATAAAAGTCTCCCGGGCAACGCCGTGTATGGTTAGCGTTTATTTGTATGACAGAAATATCCTTATGCAAGTTTTCCTGACAATTCCTTGTAAAGAAAAACCGAACACACCCGAGGATGACGTCCCGTAGGTAATCTAAACTCTCCTGTTATGTGTACGTATGTTCATTAAAAACTAAATCGCGATATATTTTCTTTCCATTATGATCGCATTGCATGGTAAGCATTAGCTTGATCATAACACGCTTTCCTATACTAACACGTTTATTCTTACGATTCAATAGGAACCTGCACTATGCACAGGACGTATATGAGTGTCTGAGATTATGTTGTGCTGGGTGAGGGACCGTGCGTTTCTCTGTGTGTGTGTGTGTGTGTGTGTGTGTGTGTGTGTGTGTGTGTGTGTGTGTGTGTGTGTGTGTGTGTGTGTGCGACATTTGATTGTCTTCCATTTCTTCATGATCACAATGAATGCAATGACTGCTAAAACAAAAGACTAACAATTGAATAAAAAGATTAATTTCTTTAGTATGCAAACACATACACGCACGCACACATACACACATACACACATAACTATCCTTATCGGAGAAAAAAACAAGGTCAAGGGTAACTGTCAATTGATGAACATGTAATTGTAACTTTTTAGCTAAGACTTGAGGAACAGGCAAAAAGTCAGACCGGTTATATTACATTTAGTGTAACTCTGTCATTTCCTCATGTTTACGCACTATGAGTTCGTTTTGAACACCTTGCATGTTATATATTGGAACCCTACGCCAGTAGGAAGAGATTATGTCAACTAATATGAACTTCGAGTGTTTCTTTTTAAGTGCACGTCAGGACAACCTAGCGGCGGACGACGACGAATCCAGTGCACGTATCGAATGAAGTAATAGAAGTTAAGGTGTCAGATCTCTAGACAAAATAGCTGGACGCAGGTGTTTGTTACGTAAGGAACGTCACGTGTTCAAGAATTGGAACTGTTTTCGGCAGTCGTGTCGAGGAAGGCGAGCGACAAGCTATGCCCACATAATATAATCTCCCGAAGCCAGGCCGTTCGTCGACCAAATTCTGATTAATAAGGAACATAATCAAGAAGAAATTGAGTTTAGCTTATATTTTATAAGGAAGAAATTTTCGGTCTTTCTCCTTTTGTGAACGGATCTCTCTTACCACCAATAAAGCCTTTAAAACGCACACAAGTATCCTTGCGTCTCCATGCATGAATTTTATTTGTCTTGGGTTAACAAATCAAAAGCAACTGGACGATCCAACGATACAGATCAACGGCCACACACAGGGAAAAGTAGCGCTGGAAACGACGATGACGAGACTTCTTTAAAAAAAAAAATAATAATTTATGCGTCTTGATTATTCGCCGGCGATAAATCACGGTGTGTTGCGTAGTTATCTCTAATAAAAGGGATCGTGTGTGTGATCGTCTAATGGTCAGTCTATTAAATATATGTTCATATGCTTTTGTTTGTGTGTGTGTGTGTGTGTGTGTGTGTGTGTGTGTGTGTGTGTGTGTGTGTGTGTGTGTGTGTGTGTGTGTGTGTGTGTGTGTGTGTGTGGTATATTATTTTTCAAGATACCTTCTGCGTCTTGGATGTTGGTCCATCTGGAACATCTCGTGTCTTAGAGGGAAGACGGTACCTGTTTTGGACGAAGGTTCATTCGCTCCAACAGGATGAATTTGTTTTATAGTTTTATTTCATTTTTCAGATGTCTTGCAGAAGATGGAAAGTGAATCGCTGGCTTTCGTGGTTTCTCTTGGTCTCATTTCTACACACGTCAGTGTCCCCCCACCAGTGAAGGGAGAGGAGACGTCTAAAGCCGTCCGTCGCCTTCTCCGTCCAAACCAAATCTCCACGATTCAGCTAACCTGATCACGTAACTCACACGCAATCCGATCAGCCGATACTGACTTCCGGTCAACGTATCTCAACATAATTTACACACCGCTCCCCCCTCCCTCTCTCTCTCTCACACTCTCTCTCTCTCTCTCTCTCTCTCTCTCTCTCTCTCTCTCTCTCTCTCTCTCTCTCGATCCATTCTCTAACAGATGCACAAGTACGTATTTGTGAAACGCATGTACTTACTGGTGGTTAATTATTAAAGTCAATAATCAATCAATTAGAAAACATACCTTGATTTTAGAAAGAGACTTCAGACTTGGAGACAGACAAATTCAATAAAAGACACGTAAGCATTATTTTCCTAAACACACACACACACACACATACGCACGCACACACACGAGACGCACATCCTAAATGCTTTATATTATGAAACTGCCTGTACATGTATGATAGTCACAACAATGAAAAACGAAAAGGTAGATAACTCCAAATTACTCAAAATTTATATATCATTGAAAATATAGAAATGTCGAAAGTACTAACAACATTGTATGCGATAGAAGGAAAATTGTTGTAACAGATTTATAATTTCAGCACTTGACATGTGTATCCTTTTATCGAACTTTCTTTTATTGTTTATGAAAATGCAATATGGAGTCTGGCAACAAGTTTACACGGATTTTCAGTACTTTTCGCCTCTTCAAAGCATTTTATTTTATCGCAACAACCGTTTACCATTTGTTGTTCACTAGTAACTCACGTTAATATTTGGAATTTGAATGATAAGCCTACCCAAAGTTCCAAAGTTCTGCGTGCTCGTCAAGTTGAAATCTGTGCGGTGCTCTTCGCCATTGATCTTTCCATCCGATTTGATGGTTCATGACAATTTATTGTGGCATGAGCCGAGACAGCTTACACTACATTTCTTGTGTGTGGCGTATTTCTGGCGGCTTCATCTCATTATTATTATTATTATTATTATTATTATTATTATTATTATTATTATTATTATTATTATTATTATATTTACTAGGAATTATCGCAAGAAATCTTATCAGTGGTCGCTTACACGAAACAACAAATGGTACCGCTTGGAATCTGAGTAATAAAAAGTCTGTTCAGATATGTAGCATGCTCAGCGTCTTTCGATAACCATTGCAAACCATGTTTCGATTTCGCAACAGTTATTCGCCATAGATTTCTCGTTGGTAGTACTCGTTGGTTTCCATTGGAATTTAAGCGGCAATACACCTCCAGAATTCTGATGCTATCTGTACTATTCCAGTGGATGTCTGTTTGGTGTTTTCTCTTTCTGTCTTTCTCATCGTTTTTTTTTCGATCCTCCTTCACTATTCACAACGATTTCCTATGACAGTAATCGATGTAACGAAAAAGTGTAAGGAAAAATTCAAGATGGCGCCCGACTCTCTCTTTAACACGGTAAGATATCCTCAACATGGCACAAGAAGCAACAGCCACACGATTCCCCAGCCAACTTAATCGTCACTCCCCCACGTCTTTCCCCTCACCCGCTTTTATCGTCGTTCTAGGCCGGCTAAATTTGCATATTGCGAGAATTCGTGTGACTTTGCGAGACATCATACTTTACAAAAGACGGCGGCCGCCATCTTGGTCTTTCTTTTCTATTTTTGGTCGGTAACGCTGAGCTGGTCTCGAGGTAAGTCTTTTTCCCTCATCCGTCTCTCCCACGTACCCACACAACACGTAAACACGCGGGCGCTTATCTCCTGGATGCACGTTACAGGTGCCACGAAGTGTTTTTATCCTACCATGACAGTTTCAATTCCCTTAGTTTCGTGTAATATTCTTTCTATGATACTAGTTGCGTTTATGTAAGGTCATTATGATTTTCAAGTTAGCCGCGATTAGTCAGTGTCACCCAGTTGGCTTCCACACTGAAATTTTTTTTTTTTTTTGTTTTTTGTTTTTTTTTTGTTTTTTTTTTTTACTATTTCAGCTGCTCCAATTAGTTTCATACTTCCTATGGTGCTAACTCCCCCTTTTGATTCCAGTTTCTCTTTTTTCCTATCTTTTAGGAATGTTTCTAATACTCTTAACTTTATTACCATTAAAGTAGTTGTTGTAAATGATCAATATTAATTGATTTTAAACTAACAATAAAACTAAAATCCATAGATCAAACCCTACAAAGGTATATTTACGTTAGCTAAATCCCATGCAAGTATTACAAGAGTGTTTAAGGAAATCTGAAAAACAAAAACTTTATAACTAAATATTTAGAAATTTCAAAAGAATCAGAATCGGTAATTATATCGGAATCGGAAATTTAGAAGAGAATCGGTACTTGTATCAGACGCTGGTAAAATATTGGAATCGTCCCATCATCACTAACAATACTAACACTTAATAATAAATAACTCGTACTAGCACTTAATAATAAATAACTCATACTAAAATAAATAAGTAAAAATAATAATAATAATAATAATAATAATAATAATAATAATAATAATAATAATAATAATAATAATAATAACTGGGACCTTGGGGAGGCTTAGTGCCACTCAAATTCCAGTATAGACCAATGGCCGCTTCCAGCGAGAAATCGGTGGTGAGAGGCTGTTGTGATAACGCAAATTTATTTGCAAATTCTATCGAAGGAGGTGGAGAGTGCTGGACGTCTGGGGAGACTTGTTGTCACTCAGCTTCTAGGGAACACCACAGGTTTTTCGATCAGATCTTTGATGATTTGTGTGAAAGCTCCATGTGAGCCAATAATAATACGTAATAATAATGACACACTAACGCATGATAACACATTGCTACATAACCCTATTCAGTCACGAATCATACGATGAACTTTCTGTAATCGATGTTTATTTGCAATTACTCGCAATGATTTCGATCACTTTAAATAGTTCATGTACAGTGAGAATACCTAACTTCTAAAACTTGTTTTTATTTTCCATTATTATTCTAATGGGCCTTTTTTTCTTGTGTCATTTTTGGTGATCCTGATTTTTTTAAGGAGTGAAAACCCTCATAAAATCTTTAAACATCAGCGCATTTCGACAAAACACAAGTCGTCTGTGTTATTGTTTTCTTCTCACTGAATTTCCACGTGCACCTACTGCATATCATTATTACGGGTGTCACTATGTTGATGCTTGGGTGTTTCAGAAGTCGTTATTGTGCGAATGTATAGAATGGCATGACTCATTTAAACACCGATGCCTTATGAATTCAACCAGAAAACACGTTTTCTTGATAACAATCAAACAGTGTTCATTCAGCACGTCTTGTGATAAAATTAGCATTAGATTCTCCATTTGTTGTGGTACCAGCCGAGACAGGTAACGTTACATTTCTCTAGGGAGATAGTGTTCTAGTTTATGAAATTTCTACAAGTTTCAGTTCATTACTATTATTATTATCAATATATTGGCCCCAAGGTTGGAAAACTCATTTCTATTTTTTTTTTTTTTACCATTTACTTCTCACGTCTCTTTCGTGGTAAAATCTTTATCTTTGATTGTTTAATAATTTTATTGATGTAGAGACTTATAAAATATCTAATTATTTCGGTATTTATCGTGTCCATCAGTAGTTCGAATTATTACCTTAATACAATATTGTAGTGAATTATTGGTTGTGCTAACGATTGTAGTTATTTAGTGGTATATTATCATATAACATAATATCGTATGTCGTAAAACAAAAAAAACGAGAAAAGTATTTTCGTGATATTGAAAATATATATATATATATATATATATATATATATATTATCATGTATAAAGTTGTATATTCCATTTATTAATGTACAGATCGGCGTAAGATTTAATGATCCCGCCATCTGGGATTTGTAAGAATGTATAAATAAAAAAACAAGAAACCTTCGTACAAAACATGATTCTTTTTTTTTATTTTTTATTGAAATTATTATAAAAGTAAAGGGAAAACTTTAAACTAATTATGCAGTCACTAAAGTGTAGTGTATTTAAGAAACAAATCATGAGTAATGCATACTAATGGAAAGACCATAAAATTTACTTACAGATTTCATGATAATAAGAATAAAGTTTATATTTATGTAGGAGTTTTTTGAAATTACGGAAATATAATTGAATGTCGGATTAACATTTTCATAATTTACAGAGAAAACTGGAAAATAAAAAGAAAATATCGTGATAATCGACTTCATGTTTATTTCTCTGTGTCACATTGCGTATCTATTTCTGCTGACTAATACTTAACTGCTTGTAGCATTAAAAACAATTATATTTATTTATTGTACTATGATAGGCGAGTAATTTTAAATGGTATATAGTTTAATTAGACACGCGTAATTGTTTATCCGAAAGTTGGAAAAGATAGCGTGATGCTGAAAATCGTTTTTATTAATGTTGTAAGCTTATATAAATGTTTGAGTAATGACCGTAAACTGTCTCCATTTAACAATCCTCCTAGCAGGAATATGTATTTTTTTTTAAGAAATTAAATCGAAAAGGCTGAGTTAGCAGTTACTGATGTTTTGTACATACAAATGGATATCCATCGCTATGTTGACAAATTGTTGTTCTTGCTGCAATGGCATTCACCCATATATATATATATATATATATATATATATATATATATATATATATATATATATATGTATATATGAGCTTAAAAAATAAAATAAAACGAAAAAATTTAAATATTTGCCTACAATAACATTTGAACAGGAATAAATTCCAGTTCAGCGAAACAAAGTAAAACTGACATTAGAGTTATGGAATGAGAGAAATTGTTTTGAGAAAACCTTAAGAAAAATGTTTACACAATAGAGTTTTCAATTTTTGTTGAAGGTGTTGAAGAGATAGTTGGACATATTTCGTAGGGAATTTTGATGAATGTCATACCGGCCGACTTTTACAGAGGACACATTTCTTTCTTTCTCGTGCAAATAATTAACATCTAATATATAAAATTGAGTCAGTCGAACTCTTGTTATTATACTTGAATAGTAATGCGTCTCAAAAATCGATATTAGATTCTGTCTTACTAATTTTTTTATTGAATATTGTTGTACTATTTTCTTTGCAATTAAAAGACATAGTAACCGACATTTCTACAGGACAAATATCTTGTTTTTTCAAGCAAAGTATTAATATCTAATATATAAAATTAGGTGGGCCGAACATTTGAAATTATACCTAAATAGTCTTAAAAATCGATATTTGATTCTTTTTTACTAATGTTTATTTAATATTTTTGTACTGTTTTTTTTTTTTGCAAGTAAAAGGTATAGCGGCAAGCATTTATAAAGACAAACTGTGCAAATAAGTAACATTTAATATATAAATTTAAGTCAACCGAGCATTTGAAATTCTACCTGAATAGTAATGCGCTTCAAAAATGTATATTTGATTCTATCAAGCTAAATTTTTATTCAATATGTTCTTACTATGTTCGTTGCAATTAAAAGTTTCTTTTGCTTGAATTTATTTACAAAAAGAATATAGTTCTCGTCCTGAATACAGATAAAATAAAGATTTTTTTTAGTTATGGCCCCAAAAAGCAAACATCAAATGTCATTTATAAAAATATGTTTTCATTGTTGTTATATATATTCCAGATATCAGATATCAGATTATATACTAGATATATTTTTACTAGATAATAGTTTATTTCTTTCAATAATTAGACTAACACGACAGCACGAACATGTTTTAGTAACTTTTTTAATTGATGTTTTACTATAATGGTTCAAGCGGAAAACCTATCATTCGTAAACGGTATTTTTTTTCTAATTTTAACTAGACATCACACAAGGGGAATAACTCATATTTCGATTTTATAATATTTTATAATATATTATAATATTTTATAATATTTTATAATATATATTTTACTTGTATCTCTATATCACTAATATCAATAAGATATTAGTGCGGTCATTCCGTATATTTGCTCCAATTTTTAGTAAAAACATTTTAACGTGAATATTACTAATTAATATATTTTTGATTCATCCTTACTTTGGCTAGATTTCATAACTCGTTTTGAGTTAAGCTTGTTTTTGACTTTGAAGTTAAACGTTTTAAGATAAATTGTGAGTACCTTTCCGCTAATAAGTTACTATATGTTACAGTAATTTTATACTGGACGCTTTAAAGACTACCGAGCAAAAAAGAACAGAGTGAAAAAACAAATTAATATTCTGGCTAAGTTTTACACAGTTTGGGATAGTTTTGTAAAATCTCACAAAGTATTCGTCTCTCCCCTCTCAGTTAATAAAGGTACGTTCTGAATCATGATTAAAGAAACGGAAATGAAAACGAATATTTCAATATAGGATATTTTTTATCTTTGCTTTTCTTTATAAATTACTTCCAAAGTACAAGAAACATTCCAAATTGATGTTTCCTAATTTTATTCTGTAATAATGAATCAGAGTGGGTTGCAAATTGCATTGTTAAAATGATTGAACTTATGCATTCATATCCTAAAAGTTACATCTCTTTGTTGCAGATATTGACGATATAAGACTCTAAGAAAGCAATACCTGTCATAAGAAGTAGAGATGCGTCATTGAATTCCTGGCAAAAGTGCACTGAGTATGATGGTGACTATGTAGAAAATAAATTTGGGAGCACAAAATGTCTCTCGTTTTCATGGCATCATTTCCGTCTGGGTAGCTCTTCAACTTTTTGAGTAAAAAAAATATAGGCTTTACTGTTGGAGCGACCCTCGTATGCCAAACACACCTCGGACACCCATGCATAGCCATCGTTCATCGCTTGAAAAAGTGCATTGATAATAGTTGTGGCTATGTAGGAAAATAAATTATGAAGCACAAAACGCCGCTCGTTTTAATGGCATCACTCCCGTCTTCATAACTTTTCAACTTTTGAGTTAGAAAATTAGGAGACATTACTTTTAGGATGGCCATCGTAGATTATTATTTGCAACATTGCGGACATCAATCACGTGCTCGATTTATTTGTGTCCCCACGAGGTCAAAGTTAGATATACATTTGGTTTTTAATGTGGGTACAATTTAGCTCTTTAAAATAGACCTTCTGACTAGGAAGAAAATTAAAAATTTCCTAAATCTGTAATAATAATCTTCCTCGTTCACAAAGGGCAGAACAGATACTATAACTTAATTCTACTTTGAAGATCCAAAAACTGTTTAAATAGCATTTGTTCGTCTCTTGACCAAAAGAAATGTTAAATAGACCCGAAGGTAAAAAATACTTGGTCAATTGTATTTACTTTATTTACTTTGTAAATTTCTCCATGTGAATCGAGTTTGGGTCACCACGTTCCGGATTTTTTTTTTTCGATTAGGAAGAACACATGGCTGAAATAATCGATATCATATTCTCGATCAACTCTGTTCATCTTGACATTTGTAAGTGCACATGCGGTCGAGTCAAGATACTTTATCCGTGATCAAACACATCAAGCCAAGGGGTTGAGATTTAACAGTACTTTATTTCGTCGAGTCCGGAACACCGAACGTGAAATTAAGGTACTCTTGCATAATTTGACCCGAATTCTCGTGAATTCCCGTCAAGCATGGATCGGGCGAGACCGGCAATCATCGGTTTCAGCCAAGCGTCGTAACAGACACAGACTAATGTAAATTAAAAAAAAAACGAAAAAAATACAAATGCAAATAATCAAAAATAACAAAAAAAATACCTTGAAAAATGAAAATATGTTTATTTTATTTTAGTATTTAATTTATTTATTTATTTATTTATTTGCAAAATATTTATCAACAGGAAGATTTTTTGATTTTTTTCCAAGAAAATATTTTTTTAACCGTATAATTGTTAGGTGGAAGTACAAGTTTTTTTGTTTTGTTTGTTTTATTTTTTGTAATCGTATTTTTTTTCTTGCTTTTTTTATTTTCAAGACTTGTTGTTAAGTTAAGTTCTTTTGGTGGTACTGTCCATTTGTGCATCTCCAGGAGAAACCATCCTTTACACACGATCTTTTTTTAAGCAAACATTTGTGTTTATGATTGTTGCACCTCATTTTTGGGGGATAGCAATTTCTTCTGACAATATGAGATTGTCTGCATCGATATTTTCATTTCTTTTTCTAACATGTATAAATTTATTTTCTTGCCTGTCATTTTTCTGTTTGGCGAGTTTGAAAATATATTTGTCAGCTTTTCTTTTTTTTGTTTTTGGTTTAGTCGCTTTCTTCCAATTCGAATGTCGTCTGCTTCCATTTAGATAGCATTTTTTCATTGGTTAATCAAACTCCCAAAAATTCAATTTAAAAAAATAATAATAAATAACTAATCAGAAAATAAAAAGTCAACCCCCCTTAACATCACCTTAAAAAATACTAAAAGAATTATTTTTAATTTAAATAAATAAAATAAAAAGTCGAGTTAGCGTTTCAACATTTGAACAACGCTCGTCTGACACCGATAATTACCGGTCTCGCCCGATCCATGCTTGACGGGAATTCACGAGAATTCGGGTCAAATCATGCAAGAGTACCGAAATTAATTATTGCCTCTGAGTAGTTATCTACACACCCAACTAACGTCGGTTGGAAAGGAGAGATAGATAGAGAGAACGGGCTTGATTTTCACGTCTATACTCGTCGTAGTCTAGCATGTGAATGATGACGTCTTCCATAACGTTTTTGTTGCTTAAGTTTAATTCTCGGAACTTCACGCGTTAATACATCCTTACTCTCTAATACAATTTACTAATTATAAGAATTAAGGATGCAATCAATCGACCAGCCAGTGATGATAACTTTTCTTTTACGTCATGAATAGTTTTGTATATAAGTGAAATTAACCATCACTTGTTGGTCGATTGGTTGCATCATTATTTCTTATACCTTTACAGTGGACATTCTTTTTTTTCTAATGTGGAAAAGAATTTTTTACGCGGCAAATTGTCTGCTTACACTTCCTTTCATCAACTGATTACACAGACTGTCAGTTTTAAAGTAGCTTTTCAAACACACTTGATATTATTAAACAATGTAGACCGTTTCATATCTCTCGACCTCATTTTATAATCTAACAAAATGTTGACACAAAATCGTTTTTGATATAGAAAATAACGCCTTGCGATTATCATAACAAAACATAATTTAAATACTCTCGATTATTCCCAAGGTTAAAAAATATTTTCGTTGGTCTATTCAACGATATTTTGATGCTTATATAGAACTAGCCTGGGTGCCTGGCGTTGCCCGGGTGTTTGGAGGTGTGTGTTAAGCAAAAAAAAAAAAAAAGAAAGAAAGAGTGGTAGTAGGCAGACAGGCTCGAACCCGTGACGTGATGACGGAAAATAAAGTGAAAGAAAATCTGACGTCTTACCCCTACTCCATGACGCTAGCGGAAGTTCAGAACGTTAAAATTAGGCAAAGTCAAATTAATCGATACGATGACTTGCGAAAATGGCTCGCAAAAAATTGACTCCTCTTTGTAGAAAAGTGCGCAGTTTAGGGTGAAGAGATTAATGTTTTGGGCCAATTTTTCGATATTTGTCGTAAGGTTTGGTGTGAAAAGGTTCGAAAGTGAACGGCGTCATCATGCTGAAGAACTGAGAACACAAGAATAGTGCGACACGGAGATCAGCCATGCGCACAATTGCCAAACGATAATGTATGCCCGAATTTTGATATGATGTGTTGATCCCGGATTTGACTTTCTATGCGAACCCACGATTTACGTCCCTATAACCCCGTATACTCGTTCGAGTGATGATTATGATGCTGAGATATGTAAACAAAGACATAGTACGGAATAATCAGTTAAGCAATCTTAAGTCTTTTGGAAAAATAGATGCCGTATGTAAGAGGGCGGTGGCACCCTTGCAAAACACTACAAAATATAACCTCGTTAAAATCATCTCGCCTGAACGGTATGTAAATTTAATATTTAATAATATTGCTTCGTCCTTCTGAGGATGCCTACTCAAACAGCCCAGGATGCGTGCTGCGCAAGGAAGCAAAAACACGATCTCATACTTCGGCGATATTAAAAAGCGAATGAAAGAGAAAGGACTGACTAGTCTACGTTCTGTAAGTAATATGATGCCGTCTATAGTAACAATATTAAGTTGGATTATCCACCAGACTAGATGAATTCTTGTTTTGGAATCAAGTAAGACTAAGAGACCGAAGAAAAAGTATATTTACTATAACGTACTTAACTCGTTAATAAGTGAGAGAAAAAATAATATTTCTTTTTCTTTTCGAGACGTAAAGGAAATTGTAATGGAATATTCGAATATCTGTATATTTCATACAGAGATCAAATGTCAGCCTCGAGAAGGAGACACTTAATTTTTGAGAACTTCAACTGAAGAAAAACGAAACAAAATAGAGAATTTGAATATCTAGTGGACACCATTCGCGATTGTTTAAGATCTCTCTGTACATGAGTTTGTCAGGACAATCTGGCATGAGAATAATTCCTCCTACAAGTAAAACAGGGTCAAATATTAAAAAAAAAACATAGTATTTGAAGCCCAAATAAGATCCTCTCGGTATTGCCAGTTGCTTATTCAAGAAATGATGTACCGTCTCCAAGTGAAATTATGTTAAACAACACTAAACTGGATACTCCACCAGATTAGATGAATTTTTGTCCTGGAATCAGGTAAGACCAAGACACTACAAGAAAGATATACTACGCGGGTGATTCCAAAAGTAAAGCCTCGTATATTTTAACTTGAAAAATTGAACAGCTATGAAGACGAGGTTGGTACCATTAAAACAACCGATTTTTGTACCCCAGAACTTATTTTTCTACATAGTCATCATCATTCTCAATATATTTTTCCAAAGAATTCAATGATGCATCTTTGCGTCTGATGAACATTGCTCTCTTAGAGTCTCACATCGTCAATATCTGCAACTTTTAGGCCATGAAAAGTTGAAAATAGCAGAGGGAAGTTGAGGAATGACGTACATAAATCCAAATAGTCAAATGGCATCTCCTATCGCAGACGTTCCGATTGTAATATCTTTTATTATTCTACCCCCTTTAAGTGCAGCTGTTTGTATTTCTCTTGCACTTGGTTCATCGTATATATTCTTCATGAAGATTTTGATTTTTTTTAGTGAGTCCGAGTTGATCCTATAATTACTGAAGTAATGGGGATCTTCCTAAGAGTTTAGTTTCTTTTCATACCATACACATCTTAGTATTTCGTTATCTTCTTCCTCTAAGCTCTGTTTAACGAAACATCATTGAGGACACTGACTTCTACTATGGTTGATCCTTTCTCTTTCTCACAACGCTGATGGTTTAATAGTTCCGTTTATTGGGTACGTAGCTGTAGAAATTGCATAATACAAAGTAGATGCTGTATAACTTATTTCCAACTGTTCTTTCTGGCATATGTTCCCACGACTTGCTGCTATATTCGATATTCAACTTTTTTACAGATGGTCCAGTGGAGATATTTACACACTCTATTGCATCGCATTGTATAAAAATCATAATAAATAACGAATAATAGGAAGTTCACTGTTAATTAATAAGCGCTGTTGATATTTGAATATAGATTCAAAATTTAATGTTTTACAAGATAAAAAAGAGGTTTTTAAACTGTTAAAGATTTTGTTTGTAATCAAATAAGAAATACTTGCTGGGTTATACTTGGATTTGAGAAAAGTTTTAAAGTATTGATGCAGAAGAAACTAAAATGGCGTTTTAGCGTATCCCAATAGGCTTATCAGATGCTGAAATTTACACTCATAAATTCAATCTGTGTGATGTAATTTCATATCCACTTGTGAAAAACATTCCACTTTAATAATGAAAAAAATTCCAATTACATGTTTGTCATTTTTTTTGTGTGTGTCTTTTTTGTGTAATTTAGTAGTTTTTCCTATTGTTTCTTTTTCTTTGTTATTTTTGTTGGTTCATTTAGTTGTGTTTTTTTAAATTAGTTATGTTTGACCAACTAGGCTCAAGCTACAAAAATATCGGTCGATTTAACTTTAAACAGGGGAGAAATATAATCCTAAAATCCAACGGATAACCAGAATACACATAACAAAAGAAAACGCCCTTGGATTAAACAGAAACATATATGTGTGTAATGTTGGTGTACTTTGTGTATGAAATGGTCGTATTTGGTCAAATTCGCGATTGCTAGTTTTTGCCTACAGACAAACTAAACGCCTCGGGGTTCTAAAACAAGAGAGATGATAATTCAAATAAAGTATCACGGTTATAATTGAATTAGAATTTTTAGCTTATTTCGAATGAGTGCTTTATGCCAAAATCATAGTGTAATATCAGCAAATATGTGCTTATTTTTGCATTAAATACTAACCTCTATGGATCCTTATAAAACCTTAACTGCGCATCGAACTTAACTCGAAGCATCACAACATAAAGGTTCATACAAAAGTTCAGCCAGAACGACCCGGTAGTTTCCGAGAAGAATTCTAAAGTAAATGTGGTATTGTAGTGAGTAATCTCTATTAATCCCTAACTATGCATCAAACGGATACCATCATACTTTAATTCGCTGTACTTTGGCAGAACGAAAATCTATACAAAAATTCATCCAGATCGACCGAGTAGTTTCTCAGAATCTACTAGTGTAAATTTGAAATTGTGGTAACAAATCCCTATCAATTTCTATTCATCACTAACTGTACAGCGAACGGATGATATTTTAAAGTAGCATACATAATTTCAGACGGATTAATCTAGTAATTTCCGAGAAAAAGTGAGACGGGCAGGCAGACAGACAGAAAAACAGACTAAAAGAAATATAATAATTTGGATTACAAAAAAAAATCTCATTAAAACTGCATTGTTGACGGTTTTTAAAATAATTTCAAATATAAAAAAATAATTCTTCTTAAAATAAATTTGTAGTCTTAACTGTACGGCGAGCCGACGCAACGTTCAAATGTTTAAAGATTGAAACAAGACAAGAAGCGTTCGTCAGGATCTCGTTCCCAACAACAAAACTAGAAAGATAACAACAAAAAGTGAAACAATTCCTTGTATATATCTGCAGAAGAATTTTTCCCCCTCCCCCCCGAAAATGTGAAATTTTTATTTATTATATTCTTAACGACTTTTATTCATTAAAATAATTTCAAATATAGATAATAATTTTCCAAGAACACAGATCGATATTTGTCATAAATAATTGATAAAACTGAATCACGTGTGTTGCTTTTATTTTTTAAAAGCCGTAAACCACACAGAAAACGAGAAACACACTGGATTTGTTACATGTCATCATGAGCCGCATCTTCCGCTTGATGCGGATTGCGAACCCACGTGACTTATTTTTCACCATTCTTTCCGATTCAGGGCAAGTTGAGAGATGTTCAATCAAAAACATTTTCCCTAGACTTTCTCCTTCGCTTTCATCTGCCTCTTCTGCCTTCTAACATACCCTCAAAGCATAACTTTGACAGGCCAATGGTTGATCGTGTGACATGGGCAAAAATTTTAAGGATTTTACCTTTTGATTTTATCAAATAGAGGAGGTAGGGAAGTAGTTTGGCGGGGGGGATATTTTGTTTGTTTGTTTGTTTTGGGGAGGGGTTCGATCAGGCGATGTCCCGTAATGAAACGCATCACGTCATTTTTAACTACCTTAATGCGATTGGCTAGTTGTTTAGTCCTTGTGATATAATCAAGGCCATATAAAACTATTGGGAGGACATAAATTAAATAAACTTGCACTTAAATACTTTTTTTTATTTTAGAATGCTGCTACGTGTATAAGATACATAATGCGCAGAAAGTTATTTCTGACAACATATTACATGCAACGCTCCCTTTTATGTTGACATTTGTGTTTGCGTAAATAATGCCACTATTGAACAAACGATTATTTTTTTATAGAAATGGCACCGGACAAAGCATGAAGCTACTTGATACAATGAGCTAAAACAAAAAGTTTTTGGATCTTCAAAGTAAAGACCAGCCAACAATAAGTGTTAATTGGATACATCCCAATCAAGAAAACAGCAATTATTTCCCCTTTGACAGAAAAAGCGCTCAGAAAATGTTAAGATTACAGAATAAAATGGGAGAAGCGAGTTATAAGTCTGCCAAAAGTAAATAGATGGTCCACTTTGTATCCAACTGAACTAGAAACATACAAAGTTTACAAAAAAAAAACAAAGAAAACAATAAAACCCGTATGGGATTAGCATCGGTATTCACGAAAAGGGTTTGTCGTTAGTTAACACACCTGAGATAGTTCGGCCAGCGATTCTTTATGGTCGTTCATAGTTCAAATCGATAAAAATGACTTAACTCCCTTTGTGTATAATATCTGCTTCATTTACATTACTCTTATGTCCTATGAATTCGTATCACATATTAAAATATGAAAAACTTAACATAAAATAATGGCCTAACATTCACAGGCAACATAAATTAAAAACAAATACATTAAGGACATTTCCAAAGCAAAGAAAGTGGCCTCCCTCTACCGTGCTAGAAAATTACTCACACCCAGACAGCATCCTATATCTTTACAAAGCCACAATTCGCCAATGCAGGTTGTCACATTTGGGTTGAAGCATCTACTACTATTCTCTCACATTTAGCCAAAGTTCGAAAAGAGTCTCAAATCTGATATGTCCCACACTATTGTCCAAGCTCCAACCCCCTGTCCCACCGCCTTAATGTCGCATCCCTGTGACAATTTTACAGGTACTTTTATGAAATGTGCTCTGATGAACTCGTAGCACTTGTGCCCCCCTCGATGTAAGTAACCCGACAAACACCAAAATTCCCTGTTTCCTGCTCTCTTGGCTGTACAAAACCATAAAAGCTTAAATAAAGTGTGAAAAGGCATCTCGCTGCTCATCTCCTTTTAGTCTCCTGTTAGACAGGATTCCAAATAATCGTCCCTTACGTTCCACATGGCAATATATTTTGTTTGGCGTGAAAGGGAGTTAAAAAGAACATCGTTGGTTACATACGTTACATTCAAGACAGAAAGGTCAATTAAGCAGAGTATTGCTATCCTGCGAAATGATTCTAAAATGATATTATTTATATATTTTATTGAATGTACGAAAACACACTTAAAGGATAATAAGACGTGTCATGTGCAAATTTTGTTGAAGAATATTGCACCATTCATTCCATAATTCCAATATTTATCCGTGAAGGCTTATCTTTATTCCCCAATACAAGTCAGAGAAACCAGACAAACTGAGAAACAGACAAAGCAGTTGAAAAAGAAACGATAACAGATGAAAAAAGGTGGTTCAAGTGTACAGCACATCGAGTACATTGAGATATGGAAGACTTTAAAACGCAGAAGGGTAAAAGAAATCGCAGACTTCAATAAACAACAAATACTACAATCCTTTGAAGTAAACAGATGCATAAAGTCCATCAAAAGAAGGCATCGCCTCGGCAGAAACAACATCACAAAAATCTCAAAGAAGAAGATGTCACTCTCATCCATGACCTAGATAGAATTGTTTCAAGGTACGAGGAGTTCTATGCTAATTAGAACATACTCCAGCTCTTCACGCACTAAACACATCTGAGTAAGATCCTCCACCGGAAGTGAGAGCAGCTATTAAGCGACTGAAGTCCAACAAGGCTGCAGGGAAGGATGGCTGTAGGGGCTTGGACGACATTCACCGATGCCTGGTATCACAGTCATAATGTGAGCATAAGTAAATGTTTCCTAACCCCTAACAAAAAAAAATAAAAATAAAAAGGTTGTCAGAAACAGCATTAAGGTGAAGGCGATTTCAAAAGTTCAATAAATGACTTTTATTTAATAACGGAAAGAAAGGCGAATGACGTTATTGTGTTAACGTATTTTTATGTGTGCGTGCGCTGATTTAGCACGAGAGTCATGAAAGGTATAAAGCTAAAATATTCAAGAAAAATGTTTGGCAATAAAGTTAATGTTTGTAACTACTTGAATCGCTAGGACTCTCTATATATATATATTTGTATTTAGTCTGATAGGTTTTGAATTAAATGCGTAAAGCAAAATTAAGAGAGAGAGAGCGAAATCTTTCTCTGACTGAAGCAAAATGAAATAAGAAGGGTAAATGTTAATTCTTGCTGATTTTGTACTTCCATTTGGAGAATTGAGATGTATGACGCGCGCAAAATGATGTTGGTTAGTTAACGTCGGAAAACCCCGACGGAGTTAGGGGTTACAGCATGCTGGTTCGACTTCGACTCTGGGCTCAACTGACTGCTTTTGGCGCGTTCGTCCTTTTTATTGTGGACAGACCGGCTCCCAGTGAAGGCTGTTGAAAAAATCTTTTGGAATTTGCTTTCCTCGCTATCCGATTGGATGAAAGACACAATATCCCTCTGACGTAAAGTGCCTTCAACTACGTGGGCGAAACAAGACAAGTTTTAGTTTTGTGTTCGTGGAAATTACGTCTATGTGGACAACATATATACGCGGAAGCGGAATGTTGCTTGTACAAACACTTTTAATGTGTCGAGTCGCTACATGGTGTTATTGTAGAATTACTATAGAGCGGTAGTGAACCTATTGTTGAGATGTTTATAAGACTGTCTGATAAGTGCCTCGCCAGTAGAAAGGTTCCAGATAAATGGAAGAATGCATCAGTGGTCATCATTCATTAGAAAGGAGACATTGGAGATATTAAGAACTATCAACCAATCATCCTTCTGTCAGTGAAATACAAAGTATTCTCTCAGGTATTGCTAAGACGTATGCTACGGAACCTAGACAGTCATCAACCACGAGAACAAGTAGGTTTTAAAGCAGGTTACTCCACCGTCAACTATATCCAGACTGTTAGTCAACTGCAAGAGAAAGCCAATGAATACAAGATCCCATTGTGCTTTGCCTGTGTGAATTACAAAAAGGCTTTCGACTCTATAGAGTTTGATCCACTGTTCACTGCTCTTGAGAACTAAGGAGTATACTCTATATACATCACCTTGCTGAAAGACCTGTACAGCAACAAGATCAAGCTGAAGAGGGGGCAAGACAAGGTGGCAATATCTCACCAAAACTTTTCACAACCTGTCTCCAGGATGCAATAATCAATCGGATTAAGTGGGAGGGTAGAGGAGTTTAAATCAATGGCGAACACCCGTCACCTCTCATCTTTACTGATGATATATTATTGATGGCACACTTTCCTCAGGAACTAAATGACATCCTAAACGACATCCACTCTAAGAGCAAATATGCATCTTGGGAGACCAAAATGATGATGAAGTCGCCAATAATTGTTGATGGAAAGACCATTGAGGAAGTTGAACGCTACATCTACTTGGGAAAGAAAATTACGAAAGCTGGAGATTTCCTTCCTGGAATAAAGAGAAGGATAGCATTGGCATGGGTAGCTTTTAACAATGTGGACATTATCATGAGAAGCTAAAAAGCAAGTATGGCTATCAAAAGGAAGATCATCAATGAATATATATTAACTGTAATGATCTACGGTAGTGAAACATGAGCCCTAACGTCTCGCCAAAGCGAAATCTTGGAAGTGACATATATATATATATATATATATATATATATATATATATATATATATATATATATATATATATATAATTAAATACCTACAGACACTAGTGTTTCATCCTTTCGGGAATCTTCAGTACAGGGTGTCACGATTAATACTAGTCGAACGATTCGAACCCCGCATCACGAGACATCTCTTGCTCGATTAGCGAAGACCTAATCCATTCGGCTACCATTAACCGCTTGAAATAACGTCGAATTTTAAACATTTTAATTTAAATGTTTTTTACGTCAGCCAGAGAGTGATCTAATCGTTATACGATTATAATTATATTTTAAAAACCATATATATATATACGATTATAATTATATTTTAAAAACCATATATATATATATATATATATATAGTTTTTAAAATATAATTATCCACTGACAGGTGATATGTCATCTACGATTCATTAGAGTGGCTGATTCAGCAGATGAGTCGTAGACGACGAAATATGTGTCAGTGGATAATTATATATATATATATATATATATATATATATATATATATATATAAAGTGAACGTGTCTGTCTGTCTGTCTGTGTACATTTGCCTACGCAATAACTCTGTCAATTTTTAGTCTATAGACTCGAAATTTGAAATATCGGGTACTGAGATTTGGGAAAATCGATGTGACGGGTGTCAGCCAGAAATTTGGCTGTTAAGGGGTCAAATTTCAACGATTTGACCTTTAAGAACTCTACCAAACTCCTCCGACAATTTTGGGTCTAGACACTTGAAATTTTAGATATAGGTTCCTTGAACCTGGATCTAATTTAATAAAGTGATTTGAGCCCGAAACTATAAATTTTAAGGGGTTATAATAGGGGTCAAATTAAAAAAAAATTTACTCTTTTTTTTTTTTTGCTCAGCATACACCTCCAAATACCCGGGCAACGCCAGGCTGAAATGCTAGTATATATATATATATATATATATATATATATATATATATATATATATATATATATATATATATATATGCCGCTCCCCATAGGGCATATGGTTGGTTGCATCTATATTGACTAAATGAAAGAATAAGTTCAAAATCATGATTTTTGTTTAATTTTCTTGTTTTTTCGGCAAATGTATACACTTTCTTCTTAACTTTTGATACGCCCGGCGATTAGTTCTTTTTATCATTGGGATGCAATCAACCAGTACACATAAACACCACACACACACACACACACACACACACACACACACACACACGTGTGTGGGTGTGTGGGTGTGTGTGTGTGTGTGCGTGATGATTTCAGAAGGATGAAACTCTAGTGTCTATAGGCATCAAAAATAAAAATGATTATATATATATATATATATATATATATATATATATATATATATATATATATATATATAATTTTCTGGTTGACTGCACCCCAATGGCCACTCTGAAATGATCGTACGGCGAATAATCTTGGAAAACTATTTAACTGTGTAACTCTATTCATTGCACACACATATGTGTGTGTAATATTATATATATATATATATATATATATATATATATATATAGTGTGTGTGTGTGTGTGTGTGTGTGTGTGTGTGTGTGTGTGTGTGTGTATAATATTAAATATTAAGATTAGGAATAAAAGTCATATATAACTTTATTATATCATTAGAACAATAGGGAAAAGTAAAAAAAGAGCAAAATTAGGGGAAAAATTATTTAGGCCATGACATTTGAAGTTAAATGTTTCTCATTAGAAGAGTAGAATGAGCAGAATTATACAAAATTCAAATATAGAAAACACTGGGTTAATAACATTTATATATGAAATGCGAATGAAGGCATAGGATAATATGGTACATAGTAATTAAATGTAGGTAACACTTACAAAGTTATAACGGAAAAGTTATATATATGTAGGTAATAGTAGATATATATAGAGAGAGGGAGGCTACTATGAAATAGTGAGAGGCCATTAGAAAAGAGCCAGTAGTAAAAGAAGAATGAAAAATAGAGAAGATAGATGAGAATGGTGTAGAAAAAAAGATGGAAACAGTAATTAAGTATACGGAAATATATAAATATATTAAAATTAAAATAAAACGATTTGAACGTGAAGAAAATGGAATTAGAAAATGTTCTAAAATATGTTCAAAATATGTTCAAGAATAAAATATTATAATATAATCTTCTGTAATATAAATACCACATATCTGTTTGTATGTATGTATGTATGTATGTATGTATGTATCTTTGTATGTATGTATGTATGTATGTTCGTTTGTTTGTCTGCCTAAAACTTTCGACAAATGCGACGGATTTTCATGAGATCGGTATCGTTTTAAAGCTCGACGCTTCGGATGACAAATATCGAAAAAATGTCTAAATCGTTAATGCCTTCACCCTCAACTGAGCACTTTTCTACGAGGTGAGGTCGCTTTTTTCGCCGGTATTTTCGAAAGTAATCCCCTCTTTTCGATTGACTAGCCTTAATTTAAACATTCGTCCCTTCCGGTTTGGCGATGGACGCAACAGCAAAGACTTCTCTTTTTTTCACGTTCTTTTCCTCCTTCAGAGTACGAGTTCGAGCCTGCTTGCCTACTACCACCTTTTTTTTTTTTTGCTCAACCCACACCTCCAAACACCCGGGCAACGCCGGGCACCCAGGCTAGTCTAATATAAAAATAAAATAAAATGATACAATTCCAGTGAAGTTCTTAATTATGAGTTCCGGAAAGTTAAGAATATGGCAACTGTTTACAAATCCAACAATATAAAAATGTGTGAAGCATTAAGTTTTAGTACAATCCTCGTAAATTCTGGAAGTATTTTAAAGTATAGTAGAACAAATAAATCAGTTAATATGAGAAGTGTTTTGTGTGTGTACGTTTCTTTTTTTTTTTTTTTTTTTTTTTTTGTTAGTCTGTGTGTGACACATCGTACGTAAGTTCATGGCAGTGTTTTTTTTTTTTTCTTCTCTTCTCCCAAATAGTAGCTATAGAAATTGCGTCGAAGTGTGTTGGATCAACTTTTGATAGTTGACTGCTTTCTCGAATCTTTTTTTTATAGTAAGCTAGCAGCCTGCACGGTGTTGCCCGGTTGCAAAATAGACTTAAATATGATATTTTTATTCATGCAAATTTCGTATCTATTACTACAGACAAAATTCCCTATTGATTATTATATTGTACCCAATATATATATATATATATATATATATATATATATAGTAATGATTTTAAAAGTAAAAAAAGAATGAATTGGGTACCATCAACTAGAATCGAAACTAAAGCATTCAGCGCTCTAGTCTTAGTCGTTATTTAGTGCTTCAGCTTTCGTTGTTACTGAACATTTTCATTGTAAATTCTACGGAATTATGAACAATGTAGAAACTATCGATAAATAGAATTAAGCGTAATAATTAAATGAAACCAATCATTTAATAACAAACCATAAAAATGAATAAGTAATTAATGAACACTAGTTTTTCAAATTAGTTAACCATCATGAAGTCGCTGACATATCCGTGACTGAGCATATTAAAAAGTTCGTTTTAATAATTTTTTAATTAGAAAAAGTATGCTTTTGATATCAATGTGCATCAAGAAAAAAATTAACTTTATAGGCATATAAGCAGATATACCCGGCGTTGTCCTGTATTACACGTAACCTTAAATTCCATTTAAAAACTGAAGTAAAAAACGGAAAGAAACTAAGACATGTACAAGTGAGTATTATGGGTTTTTTTTCTAATCAGTTAATTTCTTATTAGAAAAAATACTCGAGCTGGGATTGAAACAAAGCAAGACACGATCTTTAAGAAGTGTTTGCAAACCTATTTATTTTTAACATGAGGAAGTTGTCATGTGAACGAGTCGCGCATACACAGTCGTGAAACAGTTGAGAAACAAGTAAAAATCAGATGACATCAAAATACAAATTTCTCCATTTTGACCCCTTAGCAGCCCTTTTCCGGATGAAAACTGATTAAAACGTTTTGCACGTGTCTGATTACCCAATATACCAAATTTCAAGTGTGTAGATAAAAAATTCGTTGAGTATATAGGTTGAGAAATGTCCTTGCACACGCATTTTGACTTTTATAGATATATAGATATATATATTTTTAAAATGAATATAAACATACCCGAAATATGTTGGCGGTTCGCGGGAAAATGAAATATGTAGTCTACGAACCTACATGTAAACTATCATTATTTTTATAATTTCACACGTTTCGTTTTAAGAACTGCCCTTTATACAAAAATGTTATAGTTATTTTTAGATGTAAATTTAAGAATGTGTGTTTGCATTCGCGCTATTCCATCATAAATGTGTGATTTAAAGGCATTTTAATCCTTTCATTTAACCTCTGAACATTTTTGAATTGGATACACGAGAATTCAACATATAAATAACAATAAAAATAAGTTGTAGTTATTATAGACTCTCCAAAGGGTGTTTTCGGAAATGGTATGCTTAAATTTATACATTTTGGTCGTAAGTAAAAAATAAAATAAAAGTAGAATAACAAACAGTCAAACAAGGGAATTTTATTGGAATGAATTGAACATATATTTAAGTCATACATGGTTTCGTAGATAAAGAAGGCGACTCGGCCTTTTCTTCAATTGATTCCCTCCTCTCTCTCTCTCTCTCTCTCTCTCTCTCTCTCTCTCTCTCTCTCTCTCTCTCTCTCTCTCGATAACTATGTGAAATATAGACTGATCGTTACCGATGTTTCCGTGAAAGATTACTAGTTTCAAACACTCAGCACTGACTGAAAATATTTTAGATGGACTAGAGAAAATGTGTGCTTAAGAGAATTATAGAGATTTCACATCGTGTCCTACGTTTCACTAGTTAGAACGACCAGATTGTAAATTGACGTTTACTCTCATTTGCATTTAATCTTTTGAGGATGATTAGCGATAAAAGCAAAAGAACCTAGTTTTGCTATTAAGACCAAAAGCAACTCAAAGATAAAAGTTTATCAGTTTGAATGATTATCGGTTGAGAGATGCAGATTCTCATGAGAGGACTAAGAATGATTTCTGCGATGGATTAAATTCGAAAAATTGTGCGCGCGATTAATAACAATAAATCTGTTGATATTCGATTTGAAGGCAGTTATGCTGTAATCTATAGAAGAGTAGTCCGATGATTATATATTTTATGTGCGAAAAACCTTGTGAAGAAGCTCTCTTTGTGAAACTTTGCCAAATGACACGTACACGTAAGAAGATTTTTTTCTTTACTTGTGGTAGAAAAAAAACAAGTTCTTGTTGTGGATGTTTTACAAAATGTAACCAGATATTGGAACGTAGTTGAGAATCTTTCAAAAAGCTCCTTGGCTACGTAATGCATCACCTTCATGAAAGTAGGGATGTATTGATATTAGAATACGCAGGCCGACCATCTATTGTAGATCTCTTAATACAGAAGTACCTTAGGAGAGAATAGAACTAGTAAACTCAAGAAAAGCACAAACTAAAATTATAGAAAGGTACACACTAAAATCCAAGAAAGGTACCAAATTTCAAGAAAGGCACAAACTAAAATTCAGTAAAGGTACATATAAAACTCAAGGAAGGCACAAACTAAAGTTCAAGAAAGGTACAAACTATAATTCAACAAAAGCATAAACTAAAATTCAAGAAAGGCACAAACTAAAACTCAAGAAAGGCACAAACTAAAATTCAATAAAAGCACAAACTAAAATTATAGAAAGGTACAAACTAAAATTCAAGAAAGGCACAAACTAAAATTCAGAAAAGTACAAACTAAAACTCAAAGAAGGCACAGACTAAAGTTCAAGAAAGGTACAAACTATAATTCAACAAAAGCATGAACAAAATTCAAGACAGGCACAAACTAAAACTCAAGAAAAGCATAAACTAAAATTATAGAAAAGCACAAAATAAAACTCAGGAAAGGCACAAAATAAAACTCAAGAAAGGCACAAAATAACATTCAAGAAAGGCACAAACTAACATTCAAGAAAGGCACAAACTAACATTCAAGAAAAGCACAAACTAACATTCAAGAAAAGCACAAACTAACATTCAAGAAAGGTTCAACCTTAAAATCTAGAAAGGCACAGACTAAAATCAAGGAAGGTACAGACTAAAAGTCAAGAAAAGTACAACCTTAAACTATAGAAAGGCCCAAACTAAAATTCAAGAAAGGTACAAACTAAAACTTAAGAAAGGTACAAACTAAAACTCAAAGAAGGCACAAACTAAAGTTCAAAAAAGATACAAACTATGATTCAACAAAAGCACAAACTAAAATTCAGGAAAGGTACACACTGAAATTCAATAAGGTACAAACTAAAACCCAAGAAAGGCACAAAATAAAAATCAAGAAAGGTACAAACTAAAATTCAAGAACGGCACAAAATATAATTCAAGAAAGGTACAATCTTAAATTTTAGAATGGTACAACCTTAAATTCTAGAAAGGTATAAACTAAATTCAAGGAAGGTACAACCTTAAATTCAAAAAAGGTACAAACTAAAGTTCAAGAAAAGTGTAAAGTATAATTCAACAAAAGCAGAAACTAAAATTCAAAAAAGGCACAAAATAAAACTCAAGAAAGGCACAAAATAAAACTCAAGAAAGGCACAAACTAAAATTATGTTTAAAAAACTTGGACTGAGAGAAAATCAGCATTAGCGATTGGCAAGATCACATGCAAGGCAAAACCAAGTTGAAGGAATATAATGAAAGTCTGATAGTTTTCATAGAATCGTCATCAACGTTTACAACGGATGGCATTGAATGATTCTCATCACCTTACCACTTGACGTGTTGTAAACTAAGGTTGGATTTGGATTATAATAATATATACTCGTGTACGTATTTCAAGTAAATTAATCATTGATCCATACAAACAGTGACGACATCATATGTTGATCTATGGATGCAATTAAAAACATTCTTAGATCCATTTTACAATGCAACAACCACATTTCTGGCATTTTGATGTAATACATTTTCAAATCGAGACACGATATATTCTGAGAAAATGTGTGGAAGGCAAGTTCAGACAGAAACGCAATAAATTTGCAACACAAAATTGAATTCACACAAGGAAAAAGAAAAGTAGGAACCAGTTCATGTTTCACTGAAAACTGACACGTCTAGCAATCTATCCGATTATTATTGAAATTTGTAAACACATACACCCATTGCATGAAAATGATTACTAGCGCCGCCTACCCGGCGTTACCCTCATTTTACCCTCACTTTTGCTTCCCGTTCTGTTTGAATAATCCTTTACCTGTATAAGAGTCAAATGTGTGTTAACGTTTTTATTTGTTTTGTTTTGTTTTTACGCTACTAAATTAATTTTTAATAGGATTTAGTAAGTAAAATTCAATCATGGTATTATTTAGTCATTAAATTATTAATTAAACCAACTTGCTATAAAATATAATTAATTTTGTTAGAGCAATGTTGGGTTAATATTTATTTAATGGATATAAGTTGACCCCTACACTATATATCTTTTTTTTATTTTTGTACCTTTTCTCCACGTTAAAAAACGACCCTGGTGTCTAACTCTGTCCCATGGAGAGGCATAGTAAATAGGTGTAATAACTTCTCCCATAATATATTAAGTCTTCAGTGATTTGATATAGTACGTTGCAGTTTGTTCACGAACTTCTTCCTGATGTTTCAGAAATAAACTTACATAACTCTATTAAGTCTGAAGCTGCATTTCCCTGGGTAATTGGAGAAGAATATTTCATTTTGATCAAAAGTGTTCAATAATATCAATTTTTACTTTATTTTACTTGGTCTGTGACTTAAAATTATCGAGATTGAAAATAATAATAAAAATACTAATATGGTGTTCATATTTTGTAATATGGATAATCAATTATTTCCGGGAAACGCTGGGTATATCCGAAAAATGAATGCGTTTTTCGCAAACGGTAATTTTGATGAATTTTTATTGTTGTATTATTGTTATTAATATTTATGTCTGATGTAACGTCTCGACCACAGCATGTGTGAATTATGCGGTACAGCCAAATTTAGAGTATATTCCTAAATTCTCGACCGTCATTTTAAATTTAGAGTAAGCTTTGCATTACTCGTCATTTTATATTTAGAGTAATAACCCGTTTTTCTGACCAGTGGTAATGTAGCCTGGATGTCTTTCAATCCCCCCGATACGTTCAATTAATCTACAGAAACCTGTTGGTCGTATTTATGTAGTCGCAGTGGTGATGTGACAGCCGAGGTTTCAATTTTCCTCTTTTGGTCGTTGTAAACTTCTTCGTCTTCTTAATAAGAATAATAACATCTTGTAAACGTTGTTCATAAAGAAAATCATAAATGCCCTTGGGTTTTATAAAAATCTCTTTAGGGTTTTCTGATATCTTTATAGCATACATGTATACTTATAAAATTTTTCTCACCTCCTTGGAAGAAAGCAGCTACCCAAAACATAACTGCTGTGTGTGTGTGTGTGTGTGTGTGTGTGTGTGTGTGTGTGTGTGTGTGTGTGTGTGTGTTACATTGTACACCTTTATACATGCGATAAAATGTAGATATCCGAGACTCAACAGATTTTAGCACAAGGAACATAAGACAAGTAACAACTCGACTCTCTATTCGATATTTATTTTCGGGTACTTTCCCCGAATAAAACGTGATCGTAATCTCGAACGTTCTCGTCTATCTGTGCACATGTTCTTTTTATATTCTTTTTCTTTTTTCCTACCGTGACTTACTTCACAAACTGCTCAGCATGTACATATGTGCGTCGGCTCTCTCTCTCTCTCTCTCTCTCTCTCTCTCTCTCTCTCTCTATCTCTCTCTCTCTCTCGTCACAAAGAAAAAGATCTCAGCTCATTCGCCCTGGTAAGACACGTTACTCTCACCAGACTTCTAACTGCAAAAGTCCATTCTACGTAAATTTAATCTTCTAGCATTATTTTATAAACCTGCATTTAAATATTATGGGGAAAACAGTTAACCACGTTTTTCTAAACCTATTTTTACGGTTTATATTAATTTTTTTTATTGTTGTATGATTGTTATTGATATTTTATGTCCGAGGAAACGTCTCGACTACAACGTGTGTGAATTATACAGCATAGCCGAATTTAGAATATATTCCCAAATTCTCGATCGTCATTTTATATTTAGAATAAGCCTTGAAGTTAATGAAACATATGTTTTCGTCCTCCTCATCATCAAGGAAATTCCAGATTTGATGTATATGCTCCACTTCAATCAGGAGTGAGGGTAAGACCAAGAAGCTTGTCTGGACATGAAGCGTCCTCAGAAGTAGAGCTGTTTATTCAGATGGGGGGGTCAGAGCGTTGATGGTGGAAAGAGAGAAGTTTGGTTTTAGAGGCATTAAAATTAACAAGCCACCTTTTCCCCCATTGCACCATGTGCTCAAGATGAAACATATGTCTTCGTCCTCCTCATCATTAAGGACATTCCGGAAAACAACGATAAATTATTGCAATTTTCATCCACTTTTGCATTACAAGCGTATGCTATATTTCCGTGGACATCGGCAATATTTCATACCTAATGTGCTTCAACAAGGCATATATTTTTTATTTGTGGGTCAATTTTTAAAAAGAATTACATTGCTGGAAAGAGAATAGAATAAGCATTCCAATGATGTTAATTTATTTTTCTTTTATGGGTTCAATGTTTTTATGCTCCAAGTTAAAAATGAGAAAACGGTAAAAAATTACGACATAAAAAAGGGAAACTGTTTTTTCAATGTTTACATTTCAGACATTACGTTTGGATACACATGTGCGTGGTTAAATTTTATTGGATATGACTGAAATTTTACAGGCTGAATAAACATAAAAGTCCATCTCTACTGGAGTTTGATTTATATTTTTATGACCACAGGAAGCAAAGTTTACGACCGAGCAATGTTGACGAAGAATATTTCAAAATTGATAAGATAAATCGGTATATATCATCCATTTTCATATAGGTAATAGTTTCAGAATTATTTTCATGTATAATATCTAAGTATTTGATAATTATTAATTGTGCGGAAATTTCTTTAAAATGTTACTTTTTATAGAAATTCAAATCCGCTTAACGGGGAAAAACGGCTCAGCGAGTTTCGTTTCTTAAAAATAAAAGAAAACTGTTTATTTCTGCTTTCAAAACAAAAGCAGAAAATCAGTTTCATTTTTTTATTCTGGGTTTGTCAATTAAAAAAAATATTTTTCAAGTTTTTCAAATTTGACTTCCAAACAATACTATTTCGTTGTTTTTAACACTTTTAGTACACATCTAATAAAAGCGTTAAAAAACAACACATGCACTAAGTACATGCGTTTCTGTTATTATTGTATTCATAACTTTTTATTTGTACTTAAGGTAGAATTGTGTTTTTAGAGGTAAAATGTAAATATATAACAAATAAAAGGTATTTGTGCATTTATGCTACCATGCTGAAATAATAACGTTGTTATTTAGAACCCCATTCTTAACATGGGGAAGGAAGGGTGTTTGTCAACTATTCTGTACTTTCACCTAACAATTAAATAAAATATAACGTGAAACTTTAATTTATTTTTAATTCATTGTTAAGACCATTTTTCGAATCTGTAAAACAAACTCGTTTTTTAACTGAGGATATTTAAATAATAATAATAATAATAATAATAATAATAATAATAATAATAATAATAATAGATAGGCAGCTCGATAAAGAATTTCATTGTGATGCATTTTGTAAATTTTTACCTTGTTTTCACCTCAACATTTTTATTTAAAATGACTATCTTTTACGGTTTTCGGGTATGCTGAAAACGAATATCGCATTTAAATTTTCCGCAAATAAGCAGCTTTCCGGATATTAAGCAATGTCATTTCTTATGTTATTGCTGGTGGTCATCTGGGTACGTGCGTTTGCGCATAGTTTCTCGGGGTTACGTTTGCGCGCTCGCGCGTACCAAGATGGCCACCAGTGATAACATAAGAAATGTAATCATTTTAAATGTTAAGGTGGAAACAAGGTAAAAAAAATTACCGTTTTATTTCTTTGCTTTTACATAGTTTAATTTTCAGTAAAACAACAGAATAGAAATGATGAAAATTACCATCAACTGGTGAATATATAAATGTTGCTTATCAGGATTCCTGGTATCCTGGTACTGTGAAAGTTACATCAAGGATTTATGTAGAGTACGATTTATGGTTGCATCTCAGAAAAGAGGGGTATATTTTGGGCCAGATAGAGAGGATTTACAAAATTGAAAATTGGACTGATCCCAAAAATGCATAAGTTCTGGTCGACTATGAGAATGTCCATGTTTTACAGAAATCCAAAATCTATATAAAAAAATTTTCTTTGATTTATTTCTGAGATTAATTTATATCTACTCAATTTTTTTTTTATTTGATGGGAGTAGTAAATACCAGCCATGAATGCTCTTTAGGCATTTAATGGCTACACCCCAGATTAAGCTCTCCTTTGGTGGGGAGGCAGGAAAATGCCTGCTCTCAATGAAGCTTTATTTAAATACCACTATAATAGTTAGTTTTGTTCATGAATAGACACCCACTGTATGATACCATGCGCTAGTTTAAAAAAAAATTTAAATGTGTACATTCATGGATTATAGTAAAGAGATACATCAGATTTGACTGCATACTCAGAAAGAGCACATAATTTTACATAAGAGTGTCAAGTTTCATGAGAATAGCTTAAAAAATAAATAAATGGTGGCGAAATTACCGAATTTCTTGGAATGTTGAGGTCCGTAATTTAGCCCACTTTTTCTAAAGAAAAATGTTCACGGAAAAGCATAAATTTTGGCACTTAAAATTCTCATAACTTTTGAACTGCTGGTGGTATTTGCATAATTCAAACGGTTTTAAGCATCTTTTACATAACTCTTTTCATGCAAGTTGATAAAATAACAAGTATCTAAAAAGAAAAAATCGGGATATCTTTATTATGGAATTTATTAATATACAACCACACTTTCTCATAGATTGTGTAAAATGAAAGAAATGGAAGTCTTGTGTCACATTCTATCGGAATCTGAAATGCATTTGCCATTGCCAGTTAATGTTTGTTCAGCGCAGATCAAAACGATTGGCCAAGTATTGTTCATTATAGTTGATGTGTAAACTTGAAAGGCTATTTTTTACAAAGTGATCATCACTTATCAAGGCCCAGAGATAGCTCGAGGATAAGTGTTAATGTGTCTACCGTAGTTATTGGTACAATAGCATAGTAGTGGAAATTTGGTATAATTAGATTATTTAAGAAAACGGTTCAAGAAGAACTTGTTTATGTTGTACTTGAAGACGACAATGGTGTAGTCAGAATAATTGATCCCTTCATATTGAGCAATCTCGGGCACATACGTTGGGGCTTCTGGTGCATTTCGTCAAGTTGTCGGCAGTACTTCTCCCCCGTAATCGTTTTGCCTGGATTCATGAAGCTATGATGGATGAGACCGGCCGCAGCATACCAAACAGTCGCCATAACCTTTTTTGGGTGCACTTTCAGTTTCGGGAAGTGCTGTGGAGCTTCTCCGGCATCGAACCACTATGCCGAACGTCGCCGGTTGTCGTAGAGGATCCACTTCTCATCACCCGTCACAATCCGCTCGAAAAATAGATAATTTTTCTTGCGCAGAAGGAGCATAGAAGACACCTCAAAACAACGATTTTTATTTTATTATTTTCGTTCAATTCATGCGGCACCCATTTATCCAACTTTTTTTACTTCCCTATTTGCTATAAATGGCGAATGACTGTTGAGTGGTCGACCTCGAGTTCAACAGCAACTTTTCGTGAGGTTTTACGAGGATCGGCTTCGATTAACGCTTTCGAATGTTCGTTATCAACCGCAGTCAGCCGACGGCGACCATCTTCATCTTCGAGACTTTCGTCACTATTGCGAAATTTCTTAAACCATTATTGTGCTACACGTTCGCATCATTGATATCAAGAAAATCGTGTGGATTTGAATTTTGTCCATGCTGTCGAAAAGTCTGCAAAAATTAAATAAAAGGTTGAGAATACGATTTGATAGAGCGAAAAAACGCGCTTCAAAATGATAACATGTCTATATATATATCAATGAATTAATTCCGAAATAATATATAAAAATAATGTGAGAAAACGATATTATTTTTGCACCAACCTTATATATATATCTATATATCTATCTATCTATCTTTATATATATATATATATACACACATATATATATATATATATATATATATATATATATATATAGAGAGAGAGAGAGAGAGAGACAGACAGAGAGAGAGATATTACAGTTTGAGATTTTTTAAAAAAGAAACTATAATTTAAGAAATATTAGAACTTAATTTCAATATTTTAATCTTAATTTAATTTAATTTTTTTTTTCAATTTCAGGTTCAAATGTCTTCGATCCTCAGTGCCAGTTATTATCAATCGGGCCCTTTCCAAATTTTCTTGAATGCTATGAACTTTAAAAATTTACTTAACTTCTTATTACCAACAATGAGTCTTCGATATCCAAGAAATACACGGTAAGTATTTCCAATGATTTGCTCATACACTATTACAACCAATTGGAAAGCGAGTATCAAACTATCAGGTTGTTACAACATAATGATCGCCTGAACCGCTGCACTTTAAAACGTTATTTTAACGCAGAATTTGTAGTTTATGTCTAGTAAAGTTTAACATGTATTATGATTAATGCGTTCTCAATAGTAATGTGTTATTTCAGAGAGAAATTATTTGTAAGCATAAAAGGTCCTTAATAATGGTATGCCAAAACATGACCTTCGCCTTGTTATCTTGCATGAGATCAAATTTGGACACAATGCACCTAAAAAGTGGCCACCATCAATAGAGCGTAGCGAGATTAATCCACAAGTGATAGACCAGTACGACAGTGGTTCGAGAAATTCTGTAGTGGAGATGACAACCTTTAAGATGAATGAAGGTAGAGAAAGACCGTGTAATTTTAGAAAAAGAGCAATTGCAAGCATTTCTTAGCAAAAAGTCTTCCAACACATGTACACAGTTAACAAAGTGCAAATATAACCCACATCATATAGGCTTACTCTTATCTGCTGTGTTTACAAATCTATAATTATCGGTAAGTTAGATTAGAATTAATTTCTGTACATAGAAATATTAAAACATATACAGATACTCACGCACACATAATTATATATATATATATATATATATATATATATATATATAGAGAGAGAGAGAGAGAGAGAGAGAGAGAGAGAGAGAGAGGGAGATCTAAAGAAGCTTTGAATAAAAAAAAATACAAAAATAAAAAATGCAGTTTAGCTTCCCGGAAGGAAAAAAGAATATATTAACTTTAACCTATCGCAGACTAAGCACCTACATGAATGAAAAAAAGGCCTTAACTAAAATTGTTAAATAGAAAATAGACTTAGCACTTGCATAACCCTATTTCGCAAAAGTTTTCAATTTGAAAACAGAATTTAACTACATAAGGATGAAGAGAGAAAAACTTAACTAAAATTTTGTAAATAGAAAACGGGGATCATCAGCTTCTTACCATGTAGCTGTTTCGGAGATTTAAACGCACACACACACACACACACACACTATATATATATATATATATATATATATATATATATATATATATATATATATATATATATATATATATATATATATATAAAGTGAAAATTTGGAATTAAATTCAATAGTTTTCTTTTTTAAATTACGACAAATTTATTATTCGACAGAGAATACAAAAATTTAAAGTTTTTTCCTTAATCCATGGATTCTCCATAACTGGTTTATATCATTAGAGGAAATTTTCATAGCATTTTAATGTTTTAAATTTTGCTATTTAGAACAATAATTGAAAAACTAAAAAGCTTATATGAAAAGTCTAAAAGAAGCCAAGATAAAAAAAAAACAATATTCCATGGTGTAGCTAGGTTCAATGCAGAAATATAAGCGCGCAATCGTAAAATCCAACGTAATAAAGAAAGGTATAATCCAAATGGAGAATTTTTAATGTTCAAATGTATATGAGGCAATCTATAAAACGTGATAAGGTAAAATCCATTGCAGGCAATAATATTCCAACCGCGGACTAAATAAAATAAATAGCAAAATTTATGACTACCTATAAACATTATTTTGTTAAAAACATTTCCTCTAATGAGATATGCCATTTATTGAAAGTTCATGGATTAAGGAAAAAACTTTAAATATTTCGTAATTTTTTGTCAAATTTACTGAATTTAATTCCAAATTTTCACTTATAATATTGCTCTATTTCATATATAGTTTTTTTTATCCTATTTAGATTGTTTTATAGATATTATACTAATATTTATATGAATTTTTATTTTACAGTATTATACAAAGTGTAATCTGAAAATTTTCAAAATTTCAGTTATATATATGTGTGTGTATGTGTGTGTGTGTGTGTGTGTGTGTGCGCGTGTATGTTGCTGTAACTAATTTGTAATTATTTAATTCAATAAAATTGTGTATCCAAAGGATTATGCTTTACTTTTTCCATATCTGGTGTAATTTCAGAAACACTGAGATTCCCACGTTGTAACCCCAGGCTGGCTCTAAGAGAAGAATTAATAGAAAAGTTCCACAGTCGTAGTGAATCATACTTCTTTTATTTCTCAGAACCTTGCACTGTTGTCGGTGTGTGAATTTAACGAACAACTATAAAGAGAACAAAAATACAAAGTTAATGGACTGACAAACGTAGCTCAAAACTATGCATAGAGGTGTGTTTGGACTCAGCTTGTCAGCAGATTAACTGCCGTAGTTCGAAATAAAAAAAAAACACTTTGAATTTACGTATCGTTCAGTGGAACAGAAATATTTCTGAACAACGAGTCATCACAACCTACTCAGAAAGTTACACCTAAAATCAAAATTCTCTCACCGGTAGTTTTTAATGGCCAGTAATCAATAATCAAGTCGAAACACTGGTTTTCGTCTGATCACCGAAGTTAAGTAACGTTGAGTCTGGGTAGTGCTAGATGGGTGACCATTTGAGAATTCTAGGCGCTGTATGTGCTCTCCACTTATCTCGATATTGTTTCCAGTCGTCCTGAACCTTCACTTGCCACTGCTATTTAACAATGCTTATTCAAGAGAGGTACAGTTCGAGATTGTACAACTCTTGCCACAAAAATGGCACGCGCAGGCACCCTTACAGTGGGTATCCATAGTCTGTTAAGACTGAAGGAAACTTTCAAAGTTGGCAAAATTATTAAAGGGTCGGCATTAAAATCTTGCGTATTATACTAGAATATATACTGAGACTTATTACCTTTTAAAACATCAAATATTAGGTTATAAGACATATTCTTTTTTATTTTTATCATGTGCGTTTATCCTAATATTTTTTTATTCTAGAGTTTTCGATTTGAGTCATATATATATATATATATATATATATATATATATATATATATATATATATATATATATATATATATATATATATAATTATTTCATTCAATTTAGATCGCCAAAATTACATTTTGTCACAACAATAGAACTACTGCTTTGATCAACGTATTAATCTCATTCGATAATCCATACCTCCTCGAAGCAAGTCTTTAAATGAATGAAAACCGAGCAACTTTTATTTTATAAGTTCAAGAAATCTATTCTTGGCCATTAAAACACGTGTCTAAGTCACTAGAAAAGAATGAGGGGTTAGCAGCAAAAACAACCTTTAAGTTGTGGCAGCAGTAATTGTAATTAGGTCAGACGTCTTAATGAAAGTAGAGAGGGGGTTAAAAGGTTAAAGGAGAAGAAAAGAAAGGAAAGAAATGATTAGCAATTCAGACCTCTGCTGCTATAGCAGCAACTTCATAGATTCTAGAGCAGCGAATATGTATAGATTTATTTTATCAATCTATAATAATACTTGCTGAAAAAGAAACAGAGTTTCAATCAAAATTTTAATAAAATATAAAGACCTAATTTTAATATAAATACAATATACTATTAGAAATTTTAATATGAATATAATATATTATTGGAAATATAATATACTATTAGAAATTTTTAATTTTAATATAAATATATATATTATTAGAAAATGACGACCCAAGACTACAAAATAAAAAACTCGAGAGTAAATTTGTATGAAGCAGTATATTCTTATTTCCCTTCTTTTTTTTTTTTTTTTACAAGATAGTCACCACTTATCAAGGCCCGAAGCCATGCAGGGATAAGGGTTATTGTAAGTACAGTACGTTAGTGTGGAGATTTAATAAAGTGTCTACTTAAGGGGGAGGGTTCATCAGGAATTTGTTTACGTTGGACTTGAAGACATCCAAGTTGTAGTCAGGTAAGAAGCAGGCAGACGGAACAGAGTTCCACAGGCGTGCAGATCTAAGAAAGAAGCTTTGTTCATGGAATCTACGTTTTGATTTAGGCAAAGATAAAGAGTGGGGAAAGTTTTTGACAGTGGATTCAGCTAGACATGTGTTTTTCCTAAAAGATAGGCGAGGGGGGACCAGAGATTGGTGTTCAGACGAGCATCTGCCATGGAAATAACGATAAAAGAAAGATAGGCTTGCAACGTCTCTTCTGTAGGAGAGAGGTTGCAGGGAAGAGAAAAGGGCCACTAAGCCACGAAGTTTATTTTGTACTCTGTCAAGGCAGGATAGGCTGTTTTTAGCAGCTCCTGTCCAGATATGGCAGCAGTATTCCATCCTTGGATGTACTTGGCTTTTATATAGATAGAGAATTGCATCAGAAGTGAGATATCTTCTGGAGCAGTAGAAGGATCCTACCATCTTTCCAGCGACCTTAGCAACAGACTTGATGTACATGTTCCATTTCAGATCAGGAGTGAATGTCAAGCCCAGAAGCTTGTCAAAACATGGGGCTTCTCCTAGACGAGAGCCATCCATTTCAATTGATGCCAGATGGGGATCAGAGCGTTGATGATGTAAAGATAGGAGTTTGGTTTTAGATGCATTAAAGGTAACCAGCCACCTCTTCCCCTACTGAACCACGCGCTCGAGATCAGAGGAGAGAGAATCAGAGAGAGCTTTGTCATTTACAGCATTTGATGTGTTGCCGTAGATAGTCGTGTCATCAGCATAGATGTCAACGAATGATTTTAGTATGTTTTTAGGGAGATCATTGATGTAGATCAGGAAGAGAGTTGGGCTCAGGATGGAGCCTTGTGGGAATCCAGCATTAATACTGTGGGCCTCTGATTTTTGTCCATCGACCACTACTCTTATGAGCCTATCAGAGAAAAATGATTTGATGATAGAGAGAGCATTTCCAGTTATACCGTAGCTGGAAATCTTGTGAAGTGGGCCTTCATGCCATACCTTGTCGAAGGCCTTTGATATGTCAACAGCAATTGCCTTAGAAAGGAAGCCTTTGTCAAGAGATTCACTAATCCTATGAGATATAACTGTTAGCACATCTGCGGTAGATCTTGCAGAACGGAAACCATATTGCATACCACGCGCTCGAGATCAGAGGAGAGAGAATCAGAGAGAACTTTGTCATTTCCAGCCTTTGATGCGTTGCCGTAGATGGTCGTGTCATCAGCATAGATGTCAACGAATGATTTAAGTATGTGTTTAGGGAGGTCATTGATGTAGATCAGGAAGCGAGTTGGGCCCAGGAATTACCCCTGAGGGAATCCAGCATTAATACTGCAGGCCTCCGATTTTTGTCCCTCTACTACTCTTATGAGCCTATCAGAGAGAAATGATTTAATGATTGAGAAAACATTTCCAGTTATACCGTAGCTGGAAATCTTGTGAAGTAGACCCTTATGCCATACCTTGTCGAAGGCCTTTGATATGTCAACAGCAATTGCCCTAGAAAGGAAGCCTTTGTCAAGAGATTCACTAATCCTGTGGGATATAACTGTTAGCACATCTGCGGTAGATCTTGCAGAATGGAAACCATATTGTGTGTCACTAAGAAGGTTATTCCTGCTGAGGTGGTTGACTATTTCTCTATTTAATATGGATTCCAGCAACTTACTCATGACACACAGGAGACTTATTGGTCTGTACTGAGAGGCTTATCACCTGAATTCTTAAATACAGGGCAAACTGATGAGGTCTTCCAGGGAGTCGGAAAGCACTTCTCCTTAAGGCAGCGCTTAAATAGTTTCGTAAGTATGGGAGCAACTTCTGGTTGAAGCTTTTTTAACACTATAATTGGGATGCCATCAGGGCCAGTTGCTTTACTGGAATCAAGGTTCTTTATTAGCTTGGCGACCTCATGCACAGGTATTTGTATGTTACCTAGCGTGTTCTGTGCTATAGGAGGAAATATGGGGAGTTGATGGCCTTCGCTGCATAAGGTAGAATTAGCTGCAAAGTTCTTTGCAAATAGTTTGGCCTTGTCTGACGCTGACGAGATGACCTCTAGTCCATTGATAATGGTTGGGATAGAACGTACACTTCTGTTCAGGATCCTATTTGTTATTTGCCAAAACTGGTGGGATCCAAGCCGCTGATCAGCTACTTTGGATTTAACAGACTGGGCATATAGCTCTCTTGCATTTTTTATTACTCTTTTACAGTGGTTGCTGGCGTTCCTGAAAGCAGCTTTAGTCTCAGTGGATCTATTACGTTGGTAGCTATGGAAAAAGTGATTTCTGTGCGCGATGGCAGCAGCACATTCTGGGGAGAACCATGGCTGGCTGTTAGGTTTTTGTTGGAATTTTTTTGATTGTATGAATCGGTCTATGCCTACAATTAACCATTTGGTCAGGTCTGATATTATAGAGTACACATCCTTTTTAAACATGGAATGCTGAGGTAGATCAGATATAAATGTACGGAAGCTTTAACAGTCAGCCATGGAGTGTCGGTATACAGTACAGTGGAGGGGTACGTCTGGGGACTTATTACATTTCATTTTTATTTTAACTGATACGACGGAATGGTCGGAGGATCCTAGAGGAGAAAGAACGGAACATGAACATAGCTCAGGGGAAGCTGAGAGAAAAAGGTCTAGGAGGCTTGCATATTGACCTGTAGTATCAGGCACACGGGTGGGCTTGCGAACAATCTGAGTGAGGTCATAAGCAATGGCAAAATCATGACAGAACCTCCCCTCATCGTCCGTCTTATTTGAGTGGATCAGCCATTTCACATTATGGACGTTGAAGTCACCACAGACGTGGATGTTAGTCGAGGGATGTGCAGACAGGATGTGGTCTATTTTCTCAGATATGCTCTTAAAGATAGTAATTCCGCTGTTATGGGGCCGATAGAAGGCAAATATAAATGCTGTGGTGTAAGCAAGTGCAATCCGGAAGCACATATAAGGTAAATTAGGATCTTCTCTAGAGATATCCCTGCCACATGGGAAGCCACCTTTAATGTAGGCACATATTCCATGCCCATGACGATTTTAGGGGTCAGATTTGGATGTTACGTTAGAGTATCCGTTAATTATGAACTCATCTAGGGAAGTGGTTGGCCCTATTCCCGTTTCGCTTAGAAAGAATATGTCCGGTTTCGTCTCCTGTAATTGGCTTTCAACCTCTGGAAGGTTGGAACGTAAACCCCTGGTGTTGGAGAAGGAGACATGGTAGTAGGGGTCTACATTGGAGGATAGGGTTTTAGGTTTATTCGAGATTTATTTTTAGACTAGCGTGGGTGCCCGGCGTTTCCCGGGTGTTTGGAGGTGTGTGTTGAGCAAAATAAATGTGATAGTAGGCAGGCAGGCTCAAACCCGCACCGTGAAGGGGAAAAGAAAGTCAAAATAATCCTGACATCTTTGCTGTTGCGTCCATCGCAAAACCGGAACTGGTGAAGTTTTAAATTAAGGCTAATCAATCGAAAAGTGTGGATGCCTTTCAAAAATCTCGGCGAAAAAAAACGCTCCCTCTCTCTGTAGAAAAGTGCCCAGTTGAGGTTGGAGGAATTAATGTTTTTAGCCAATTTTTCGATATTTGTCGTCCGAAAGGTCGAGCTTTAGAATCTGTCGCCCCTGTCTAAAGTTTTACGCAGACATACAAACATACATACATACATTTAAACGGACAGGTGAAATTTATATTATAGAAGGTATCATTCTAATATTGTCATTGGTTTCCTCTATTCTTCGTAGAACCAAATACTTACAGCAGAAACCAAGTAAAAGTTACTAACATCTATAAATAAATCAATTTAGTTCTCCATCGTCACCTGAACTCAAATGAACATGCATAGTGTTAGTCATGCGTGGATTTTCTACTAGTACGACTTGAGTTTGTTCATCAAGCATAAGATTTAAATGGCATTTTAATTATTCTATCAAGCGTAAGTTTGAAACAGCACTTCGTTTGTTTGTCATGTGTGATATGAAACTACATTTTCGTGTTTTTCACGCATTAGTTTGAAAGAGAATTTTCGTTTGTCTGTCATCCGTAAGTTTGAAATATATTTTCGTTTCTCACATTTCACATGTACGGTTGAAATTCTCCTTTGTCTGTTACGTGTAAGTGTTATATAAAATTTTATTTGTCTGTCACATGTAAATTTTAAATAGAACTTTGTCTGTCACGCGTTAATCAAAAATAGCCATTTCGCCATATTTTCTGATAAAAACGACGCATCTTAACTCCCTTCGTTCTCTCTCTCTCTCGCTCTCTCTCTCTCTCTCTTTCTCTCTCTCTCTCTCTCTCTCTCTATCTATCTATCTATCTCGCCCATATAAACATGGTTATCGTATCACAGTTATATGTTGAAACACTATCGGTCTATTAATAACAAAATGTAAATTATTAATAAGACCATTGCCACAATTTAACACGTATATATTACCTCCTTGTTATCTGTTACTACATGTTAATTACTGGATTTTTTACAAAACAAAGTCATGTAGACTGCATTAATGTATCTCAGTTTCTTTCTGTTTATTGTTTAGTTCATTTTTTTTTTCAAGGAATTTAACGTTACATTTAATACGTATGATATTTCTGTTTATAATAAATAAGAATTTTGGATTAATTAAAATATAATATTTGTGCGCATTTTACGACTGAGAACTAACAAGAATTCACACGATATATAGGTATTTAACGATTACTTAATTATTCTGTTCACGTTGTATTTTTTCTTTAGTAAAACTTCTTTCTGTATTTAATACTTGTTGCAGGTTTTATTCTTTGTTAAAACTGACACTGTGGTTACGATAGTTATAATATGATAAGCAGCTAAAAAAATGGGCTCCGAAAGTTTACTGGGGAGGGGAGGGCTCCGCTTGTTAAAAAATGGGAAGCTGGGTGGATAATGGACAATGTTGGGCACTATAAAATTTCAGTGTCACTCACTATCAAAAACTTGGAATATTGAAACGTATTCCAATTCGTGATTGACAATTTTCTTCTAACTGCATCATCAATGGACCTGAGGTAATCTCGTCAGCATCAGACAAAGTCAAACTCTTTGCCAAGAACTTTGGTGCTAATTCTACACTATGCCATCAGGGCCGTCAACCCCCTGTATTTCCTCTTGTGTCTGAAAACACGCTATGCGACATACAAATATCTTATCAAAAACCTTAATTCCAGTGAAACAACTAGCCCTTACGGCATTCGAATTATAGTGCTGAAAAAAGGTTCACCCAGAACTAGTGGCCATACTTACAAAGGTCTTACAAAGCTTACGAGGTCTTACAAAGCTGTTTAAGCGTTGTCTTAGGAGGAATTGCTTCCCAACACTCTGGAAAATCTCATCAGTATGTCCCGTATTTAAAAATTCAGGTGATCGCTAATCTTCCTCTCAATACAGAACAATCAGTCTCCTGTGCGTCATGAGTAAGTTGCTGGAATCTATGTTAAATAGAGAATTAGTCAACCACCTTAGCAAAAATAACCTCTTCAATGACATAAAATATAGTTTCCGTTCTGCTAGATCTACAGCAGATGTGCTAACAGATATATCTCAAAGGATTAACGAATCTCTCGATGGAGGCCGCCTTTCTAGGGTAATTGCTCGACATATCAAAGGCCTTTGATAGGGTATGGCATAAAGGTCTACTTCACAAAATCTCTAGCTATGGTATAGCTGGAACTGTCTTTTTCATTATTAAATCATTTCTCATGACAGATTCATAAGAGAAGTAGTTGATGGGCAGAAATTAGAAGCTAACAGTATTAAAGCAGGATTTCCTCAAGGCCAATCCTGGGCCCAACTCTCTTCCTGGTCTATATCAATGATCTCATATATCACATCCTAAGATCATCCGTAGACATTTATACAGACGACACTATTATCCATGGCAACACTTCAAAGGCCGCAAACGACCAAGTTCTCTCTGAGTCTCTCCCCTCTGAATTTGAGCACGTGATGCAATGTGGAAAGAGGTGGCTGGTTAATTTTCATGCATCTTAAATCAAGCTTCTATCTTTACATCCAGAACGCTATGATGTCCGTCTGGTACCAATTGAAATGAATGTCTCGTCTTGGGGAGGCACCAGATTTTGACAAGCTTCTGAGTCTAACCTTTACTTCTGATCAGAGATAGAACACGTACATCAAATTCGTTGCCAAGGCAGCCGGAACAATGGTGGGATCTTTCTACCGCTCAAGTACATATCTCACTGCTGATGCAATTCTCTACCTGTATAAGAGCCAAGTACGTCCAAGGATGAAGTACTGTTGCCACATCTGGGCAGGAGCTGCTTATCCTTTCTTGACAGAGTTCAAAATAGACTTCGTAGCCTAGTGGGGAATGCTTTTTTCTCTTCCCTGCAACCTCTTTCCCACAGAAGAGATGTTGCGAGCCTGTCTCTACTTTATTGTTATTTTCATGGCAAGTGCTCGTCTGAGCTCCAATCTGAAACCACTATCAATAATTTCCCCCACTCTTTATCTGTGCCTAAACCTAAACGTAGATTCCATGAAAAAAGCTTCCTTCTTAGAATTGTACGGCTGTGGAACTCTGTTCCGTTTTCCCGCTTTCAAACTGACTACAATATGGTCGTCTTCAAGTCTAATGTAAACAAGTTCTTGATGAACCTTACCCGTAACAACATGATTTTCCGTCATTTATTCTCATTTCCACGGTTAGGTGTTTTTCAGGGATTCACAACGCGTTCTCTCGTTAGTCCTTACATCGTTTCTTAGTAGCTCAGTCGAATGCTTCAACAAAGTCAACCTCGTCTCGTCGACGGCTCCTTCGTTCTCTCTTATTCTTACTTGCATCTCTAGTCTAGATATCAAAACCTACTCTTTCTTTGTTACCAGGCCAATTCGATTGTTTATTGTTTATAAAATTGGATTCCTAAATATCTCTGTAATATTTTTTCATAAACATCCCTAAATCGAAGTTAAAATTCTTGTTAGATTTTTAATATAAATATTTAGGCTAAACATTCCTGTCTTTTAGAACATTCTCTTCGCATATCTTTTTCTACATAACAAACAATAATAATAATCGTTCAGACCTTTGGCATTGTCCGCCATAACATAACACATATACTATACTATGATCATGGCCAAAAGGCTCAACGTAACACTGAAAAACGTTTATTTTTCTTAGTGAAACAGTCGAGACGATCGACGGCCACTCATGAAAAGAAACAGAAAGCGCATAAAGACCAGCACGTTTAAACACGAGCATGTATCTGCAAAAAGTTATTTTGTTATTAAAAATGTTACGGTCACAACAAAACATAATACACTACCCTATCTCCCAAAAAGAAAATAATGCCTGGGAGAATGGTATCACGGCAATAGAACAAATATTACGCTACTCCGTTACCAGAAAATACTATAATACTTAAGAAGAATTACATCTTATTTACAGATATGAATTACTTCAATATAGTTTAAAAGAGAACTCCCCTACTATTTCAATTTATACTGCACTACCTCCCTATACTATTTAATACTGAATACATTGTACAATAGTCTTTAATAGTTTACTTTTGCCTTCAGACAAACAGAGATACGTAATCTTTACTATTAATATATTTTAAGATATTAAATCCTTTTTAAAATTATGACTAAATTTAGCATTGAATTAACTGACAGACTAAATAAAAAAAAAACACCAAACCTGTTTATGTGATATTTTGTTGTATGTGTAGGTGTTATTCATCGCAGCATTAATTCGCTCAAATTCACCTATTTATTATTTTAAAAAAAAGGCCATTGTGAGGCATATCTTAAAATTGTTTATATGAAGCGTAAAATGACTGATATTGTAGTTTGTTCTCGGTAAGAAAAAAAGAAGTCATAAAGGTAAACTTATTTCTTACATTGTTTCATGTATTTAGTAGCTTTAAGTTCAAAATACTTAAAAGAAATCTGAATAATGTTGCTTGTGGTAGTGCGTGAAAATAAAGACGACACACCTGACGTTATGAGCATCAACCAATTTTAGTTTTGGAAAAGTTAAGCTTCCAAAATCTGGAAACGACCGTCTAGAATGAGACAAAAAAAACTAAATATTTTCAAGATGTCAGTGGAAATCATTCTATCTTATAGATTAAGCTCTTATACATTGAATGTTATTCGATCTAAGAAACGATGGATTTTTCACCCCAATACGTGTCGTTTAAGATATATAGAGCCTTGTGCCTAATTTTGTTGTTTGGAAATTTTTTGTTTGTACCTTTGTATGTTCAATTTTTTCTATAACAATAAAATATATAAATAAGATATATCATGGCGAGAACATGTCACAAACAAACTGATTCTGAATTATTTTAGATGAGGTTTGAGGATTTGAAGCATTTGGATTATTCGAACTACTTTTCTCAACTTTCCTTCCAACCTTCTGCAAATGTATCGTGCCAAACTCGAGAATATTTCTGTCAAACTCGGTAATCTGAACAGAATTTCGAAAGGAACCCCTTATTTATTTCGAACAAAACCCTTTGTTTTATTCGACAGAAAGTTCCATAAGTTCGACAAGATACACCTGAAGTAGGCTGAAGATTATATCGGCCGCAATGTTGTGTTAATAGTAAGAGCAGTAATAAGAATAATTCAAATAATACCAAACAAAATGTTGCATGGTTATCTTATATTCATATCTGTTGTTCTTAAACACCATTTTTGGTGCTAAGTGGGCGTATCCCACCACAACGAACTTGGTGATCTCCAGAGATCAAGCGACCAGCTTATATTACTACTCATTTAGCAAAGAAAACTGAAATTTTGGTATTGGAGCATCTTACCGTGATAAGTGGATGAGCAACATGGCGTACGAACTTCGTGAATGTTTTATCCTAAATTAATGGATCACTTGAGTCAAGTAGAAGGTTAAGTTTTTATTTGAAGATCTCACAGTGATCAAATTTTGTAATTTTGGGGAATAAAATCATTTTGTGTATTTCATTTATGATTAAAAATACATTGGTAAGTAAGAAAAATACATTGGTAATAATGTGCTTCCAAGGAAAAAAAAAAGCTTTCAGACGTTAAAAGTGTAGCATGATCAGAAACTTTTAAACAAGTGGCCAACGCGTTGACCTCAAGACTCAAACTTCTTAACTTCGGTCACCACTCATATGAAAGTCTAAGCGAACATAAATGCATCGTATTTAATGACAAAAATTCAAAGATTCAGTTCTATACAGAACTTGGATGGTAGCACTTAGGCTGCCATGAATATCTTCAAATCAACTTGAATGATATTACTTGACAAATATTTGATATAATCAGATTTGTCCTAACATTTCCCGCACTCTGCCAAGCTCCAGCCCCTCTCGCATCGCCGCACTGTTACATTACTGTACTTGCTTTACAGGTACTTCCACAGAGTATGATCTAATAAATTTATTTCTCTTGTACCTCCTCGAAAAGCCTTTATTTAATTCGACAGAAAGATCCATGAGTTTTAAATGATACACTGGAAGAAGTTCGGAGGTTAGATTGGCCGAAACGTCGTGCTAATAACACCCAAAAGGAGAACAGTAGTCCAAATAACCCAAATATAAAAAAGGTCGCACGGTTATTTTGCGGAGGGTCTCATAGTAGCATCAAGATATTTAAGGAAGGTCACCGGCTTTTCGAAATTGAAGAATCTTGTCGTAGTAAATGGGTGAGCATCATGACGTACGAACTTCATCAATTGGGAGATGACTCAAGTCAAAAGGAATATGAAGCTTTCGATGCATTTATGTTGGCTTGAGCTTTTATATGAGTGGTGAGTGAAGGTCAGAGGTTTGAATCTCAAGGTCGACGCGCAGGCCGCTCTTTTAAAAGCTTTGTGCTACGCACGATGACATTGCAATATTTTCTTTCTTTTTATATTTTTTGAAGTGACGTGCTCTATGCCGATCGACTTTTTGCATTGTATTAAAATTTCTGCATGTTGGTAGTCAGTGAAGCGGTTCAAAGTCCAGCAGTCTAAGGGAAGAAACTATTTTAAAAATAAAGCTTTCCGGTATCTATGGACCTCTAGGCTGGATTTTCCACCTGTCAAGTTTGAATTCACATCGAGGAGAAACCAGTGCTACGAGTGTCTGAGTACGTTCCATTAAAGTACTTGTAAACAGACACGGGAATTCAACATTGCGGTAATGGGGCAGTTGTTGGAGCTCGTTTGATAACATTAGACATATTAGATTGGAAATTCTTTTTAATCGGATCTAACACAAACAGAGAGAGAGAGAGAGAGAGAGAGAGAGAGAGAGAGAGAGAGACTAGTGTGCCAGCCCATATGCAACAATAATATTCCATGAATGGGTGAATGGTGGCGGCATTAAACAGAATACTGGCAGGTATGAATAGTTTTCTAACATGGTAGAGAGAGCCCACCTTCTTTATACCTTTGCAATGTCTTCAATGTATTTGTTCCAATTCATGTTTCCTGTGAATGTTAAGCAGAAGTATTTGAACGGAAACCTGGTGTTATTACCTTAATCATATTTCATTTACGGGTCATACCGAGCGGTTGATATCACCCCCCTCAAATTAAAAGAGAAGGGAAAAAACACTAAAAAGTAAACACAAAAAACTACTTTTAACCTAAAAGATTAAAAAAGAACATTACTCTTTTTTGAAAAAAAAATTATTATTCTTTGCATTAAATGACTTTAAAAACAAAAAGATTATTTTTATATACAAATAACCAATAACCGATCACAAAAAAAAAACAAATTTAAATAATACACTTAAGAAAAAATTTAAACAAATTTTTCTTTAACAAATTTTGGCAAAAATTTTTAAAAACAATATTCTTAAAATTAAGCTTCTTTTTCGATCACGATTTTTTCGGAAGTTTCCGTTGAAACTTGAAATTGTTAGTATTTAAATTGTATGGCTGCCTATTCAGAATTTGTGCCAAAATGTTTAGTGATTTCATAGTAAATTGATTGTTGTCTGATATTATCTTTGTGGTTATTTAATCTGACTCTAAAAGATATGTTTCTGCTCTTTTGCCAACTAGTACAAAAGAGGCCACGATGTTACGACTATCACAAATAAGGTGCGGTGATTTTATTTGAATGTTAGTGTTTGAGAATGTGAAGTGGAGGACCTAACATGAAATGTTCTAGGTTTATTACCCTGTGCGTTGGTGTGTGTGTGTGTATTTGTGTGTGTGTGTTTTAATGTGGCAAGTATATGTAATAATTAGATGGGGGGGTTACATTTATAGATGACTTTAAAGTTAGAATTAATTATAATTTTAATGAAAGAATTTTAAACCAACCGGTTAAAATATGAACAAGTTTGTACATATGTTGGCTAGGATTGAACCCCACAGGAATGTGTTTACCCCTGGCTTTCTATCATGACCGATATATATGTAAACGAATCCATGTTTGAACCAATTTCTACAATTCTTACTTCAGTACTAATATAGAACTAGCAGAGAGATCCGACGTTCCCCAAGACTGAATGAGGATAAACGAATTTTCCACACTTCTAATACTTTTATTGTAGTCGAAATCGGTTAAATCGACTATTTTTCAACCGAATCTATTGATTACCTGCTCTAGTCGTGGATCTACGTTGATACACCGGGAGAAAGCTATACATACATTCCCGTAGTGATTTAGTCCACGATACATTGTATTCTACATTGCACTGCAGAGAACCTACTGTTGATTTCATAAAAATCTTATATAATGGCTTGAATTAAAGTGTAAAATGTAATAGCAAAGTATCATGAATCAATTGTGATCTAAACAAACATTCATTTCGAACACACCCCTTTTTTATCAAAAGAATCTACTTTTTATACGATATATAATATATATATTATTATTTTATACGATGGGCCATTCTGCTTGTGCTGTGATAAAACTTTTCAAATACGCTTGTCATGTTAGGCTGTATAGGGGTATTAATTTGGGTTAAAATCAGACTGCCCCTTCTTTAATTCGATTTTTTCGATTATCGATTTTTAATACTTATCAGAGGCATTCCAATCCAAAGCTTATCTAAGGACACTCCCAGACACATAAAGTATATTTGTATGAATTTTTTTTTAAAAGATCAGCAAAGCCGTGAACATAGACAAAATGCCATCAAAATATAGAGATAAAGATATGGACCGTGCTAAAGCAACGTTATTATTTAGAAACTCATTCTTAACATGGGGAGGGTGCGTTTTGTAACTATTGTACATTTTTATCTAGCAATATAAAAAATACCGTCAAAATTAAATTTAACTTGAAAATCCCGTCTAAAACAGCACGGTTCGTATTCTGCACAACTACTCTTAGTTTATACTCAGGTTTTTAAAAAATCCAATTTTACAAGTTATAGAAATTTTACGCTAATATTTTCTCAAATATTAATCAAGTACATAACGCATTGCAATTTACCAATATTTATCTGGAACAGTTTTCTAGAGAAAGAACATAAATATAAACAAATGGTTCGCTATAGTGATAGCACCATTCCGATATTTTTCCCCAATTCCGATAAAAGTACCGATTCTGTTTTAATTCCCGATTCTTACACAATTACCGATTCAAATTCTAAAATCACCTAACCTCCTAAACAGTTGGGTTGAGGTAGCTAACGTTCTTCCGAATTTTCTGTTTGGCGCTACTGGAAGCGGTGACAAGGCCAATCAGTTCCTTCGCTTTTATTATGTATTAGCGGGGGTACCCGGTGTTGCCCGAGTGTTTGGAGGTGTGTATGTGTTAAGAGGGGGGGGTGTAAAGTAAAGAATAAGCGAAGTAATAACCCTGTTTAAATATCCCCCCCCAAAAAAAACAGTGAAAAAATGTCAAACCGGTTTAAAAAAGAAATCGGAAAAACAAAAAGCAAAAATAAGGGTAAAAAATGATAAACGTGTTCGGAAAAACAAAAACAAAAAACAGCGCTAAAAGCGAAAAAAATGGCATAAATAACCCTTTGATTCAGTGAAGTCCATGGTGCGTTTCACCCATTCCATTCCAATTTGTTTAAGCAATTAAAAACGAAATAAAACGGAAATTATGTTTTCAATGTTAATTTTATATAAAAAAAAGAAATGGAAAGAATCTTTTTTTTTTTTAGTGTAAAAATGTTGGGAAACAAATGGTAATCAAGCAACGTAAAAGTAAGCGTGGGATAAGAATTAATGTTTGTGGGAATGTCGCTATCGATTAATTCCGTGATGCGTTTCACCCAATAGGAAGCATAGAACGGAAACGTACGATGAAATTTCATTCCAGGTTTTTTAAGTAACTACAAAGTACAGAAAAACGAAACCGGTGTTCCTTCGTAACTGTCCCTTGTGAACGATCCCGCAACGGTGTAAGTGGTGACGGGGTAAGCGGAATTGATTAGAGAGAAAAGATTTTACTACTTCCATTGATTTTAACCGATTTTAGCAGTGAACTCTCATCAGAAAAAATATAGGAATCTACGATTATCGAGCAAGTGAAGAGGTAATATGCCTAACACACCTCAGATATTGTGCTGCAGTTTGCGCATATTACATTTGCATGAAATGTCTTGATTTTTAATCCTATTAAGGTCAAAATCAGAGGGGGGAAAATGAGTTCATTTTATATATATATATATATATATATATATATATATATATATATATATATATAGGGATAGGGATGAGATACGTTTTTATTATGATGTTTGAAAATTAATTTTGGTTTCAATATTTTCTGTTTGTTAATTTTATTTCAATAATTTTATTTTTATACGTTCATAAACATATATTTATTATCGATTACATTACACCTACTGCCAATCTCCAGGTATGTCATCAGTGCTGAAAGCCAAGTCGGTGGAAGTTTCGGTTTCCGCGATTGGTGGTCCGACAGAATGCTGTTAGCATTCGGCCCATACTGTGCATACTTTTTTTCTATAGAGAAACACGGTTTAGTTTATTGACTACTTCGGTCCATTTAGTGTTATTAGTCGGAAGCGATCCTGTTAAACGTCGAGGTTCAACTCAGTGAAAAAAAATTGTTAGCATGACGGCGCAACGAATTGGTTTATTCATAAAGTTTTTTTTTTTACCCCTCCCCCCATTTATAATCGTTTACCTATAATACCATCTATTTGGAAAAAAAAAAACATTTTCTGGCTGTAATTACCACAGCAAATATTTAGCGAGTAATAAAACATACAAATAAAATACTAAAATTTGTGTGTGATGTTAATAATTTTCAGGTAAATTATTTAGGTAAAATGTATATATACATATAAAACGTGTCAATTGTAAAGAATATATATATGTGTGTGTGTGTGAGAGAGAGAGTATATATATATATATAAGAACATGTAACTTGTAAATATATATATATATATATATATATAAGACCGTGTAACGTGTGTATATGTGTGTGTGTGTGTGTGTGTAAGAAGGTGTAACTAGTAAATATATATATATGTATATATATATATATATGTATATATATGTATATATACATATATATATAGAGAGAGAGAGAGAGAGAGACAGAGACAGACAGACAGCAGACAGACAGATGGATTCTGTTCCAATCCATCGACCGGTGTTACTCGTGACATCCTGCACTAATGATTCTCGAAAGGATGAAACACTAGGTCTGTGGGTATTTAATAAGTTTTACAGTAAATAATTATGTCAGCCCCTTTAAGGAACTCGTTTCTAATCGTTGAGCACCTTCAGTTGAATTAAAGTCGGTCAATTTAGCTCTTATGCGCAAATAATCATATAATTATTAAATCACTCTGACAGGCGTTAAAAATATTTAAAAAATAAATGTTTAAATTTCAACAGTATTTCTCGCTTTTGAGGGTGGCCGAATAGATTAGGTCCCTGCTAATGAGGCTTCTGTTGCCGGGTCAGAATCTATCAACCGGCATTAATCGTAACACCTGAACTGATGATTCCCGAAAGGATGAAACACTAGTGTCTGAAGGTATATAATAATTATTACAGTAAATAATTGTATATATATATAATATGTGTAAATATAAGGAACGTGTAAATTGTAACGATTTAAAATGATATGATCGTTTAGAAAAAAAATTTATCTATATATATTTATACACATGTAAAGCTTGAAGATTATCGTTTTTAATTGTTTTATATATACATGTGTCAATTGTAAGATATATATATGTGTGTGTGTGTGTGTGTGTGTGTGTGTGTGTGTGTGTGTGTGTGTGTGTGTGTGTGTACACCAAGTTAAAGGCGCCAGGGGGAAACTCGTGAATTAAAACGAGGGTATTAAGAGTGCTAAAAGAAAACGGCAAAATATATTTTATTTATATAGACAAATATTATGTAATATTTGTCTATATAAATAAAAAATTTATATATATATATATATATATATATATATATTGAGCTATCTAAATGAGAACTTTGTTATTTATTTATATGTAATCACTGCTCCAAGTAGTTAAATTACATATATAGACATATTAGCTAAATATACATATGTGTGTGTGTGACCTTGTCCGTGTTTGTGCGAAAACCTTCAACCAAACCCCTCTCTCAATATTTAGTCTAAAAAGTTGAAATTAAATATATAGAGTATACGAACATGTAGCACTCTTTTAATTTGTTTTTTAGCTCGCAAAAGTTTCTGCAAAGTGGTCAAAATTGAAAACAAGACAGTTTACCTTAGCAGACTAAGTCGAATAAAACATTACTCCTGCTGTTATTTTTGCGCATGTGCAAAATTAAAGATCCATAGCAAAATGTCGTTTAATTTTTAACCTTTCGTATTCATTCGTCGGTAGCTCAGATGGTAACGAAATTGGGGAGATAAATAACGAATAAAGCTGGAGCGCTAAACGTTCTGTTTTCGATTTTAGTGGAGGGTACCCAAGTCATATTTTTTTTAATAATTTTTGAAATCATAATATATATTGGATAATAATCAATAGAGAATTGGCTTTATAATAAGAAATAAGAAATCTGTATGAATTAAAATATAATATGTATGCGTATTTTAAGACCGGGCAACGCCAGGCCGTCTGCTAAATAGTGTTTCCAGATTATAAATAATTATAAATTATCTGATCGGAAGATCCTGTTTATTAAAAAGGAGGATATAAGTTGATAATATACTTCGAGCATTAAATTAGTATATAGATACGCTAATTTAATGTTTGTAGTATTTTATCACCTTCTATCCTTCTTTTTAATAAATAGGATTTCCTGATTACCAAACACGCAATATAAAAAAAAAATGATATCGCTTTTAGAACGTACGTGAAACTAAAAAATAGGGTCTTGGTCTTATGGCTAGAATCAAAGGGTAATACCTGTTCTGGCTAAATATGGTATAATGATATCGTAGAGTTTCCGTTCATACCGGGCGTCCATACAATGGAATATGTTACAGACTCCTATACGGATATTAATCAATACACCGTAATAACCGTATAGTTTTCCATACTACATTAATCAAATTATTTAGATAAATACTTTCACAATTTTAACAAATCGTGGGGTTTCCATTCACACTGAACGTCCACAGAATGCGCAGCAACAATATATTGCATATGAAAAATTCCGCTGTGGAATTTCCACGGGTCTCGCTACTTATTATCATCATCATCATCATGACGGCGTAATTTCTTGTAGAAATGTGTCGTGGAAAAATATATAGAAAAATATATAATTATTTTTCATGGTTTTTTGAGGGGTACAAAATTTATACATCGCAATCATGATTACAAACGTTTAAAATAAAGTCAAAAATAGAGTGAAAAAAAAAGAGAAGAAAAAATGGAGGAGTCAGCTGGTCGGTTTCGCCCTCGTTTTATCAAAGCTGTTTCGAGGGATTTGTTTTTTGGAAAAAAAAACGAGTGGGAATCGAAAATGTGTACAAATAAAATCACGTTGCGTTATCTTGTATACGAAAAAAGGGAAAAATGGAGGAAACGATTAAAATAACATTAGTCTCTAGGATCTTCGCGTAATATAATGTTACTTTATTTAAGAGTTGCTCAATTGGAACTTGTTTACATTAGACTTGACGACAACTATGTTGTAAAGTGGAAAACAGCCATACGGTACAGATTTCCACAAGCGGGCAGTTCTAGGGAAGAAGCTTTGTTCATAGAATTGGTGTTTAGATTTAGGCACACATAGAGTGTTGACAGTGGTTGTAACCAGACGAGTTCTAGCTGCGAAAGTCCTGCGGGGGAACGACAGTCGCGTACTTATATTCTCTTCCTCAACACATCTCATCCGGTCTCTTCCAATATATATCTGTTCCTCACTATCTACTTCTATTCCAAAATGTATTTATCTATATCTCCCTATCTATAGATTTTTCTGTATGATGATAAAGTTCGGCCAATTGTCGAACCAACAGTGAGATGAAAACGTCACAATAGAAGGATAATACTGGTCAAAATAAACTTGTCCTCTGCTGGTTTCCGTTTTACTCGATTAAAGTACAGGGTGGAACGATAAAATTATCGCCCTAGAAAAGACGGCATTATTCCATTTCCGTTGATGAAAACCGGTTTTCTTTTCTTTTTTTTTGTTGTAGACCACCTACTAGTTAGCCAATTGTGTACAAATACCAAGAGTCATAGGAGCCTTCTACGATTTCTGAAAGTGACACAATGTCCATGAACCGCTGCACAACATGTTTTTTACCGATCAAAATTATGAGAACAGGACCATTGCCAGCACCCTCAAAATGCATCGTTGGATTGCTACGAATAACAGGGGCATGCCCAATGTGATGAAAACGAAGTTTCTGGTCACGCTTATGGTCTTTGGTGTGGTTTCAAATGATGGCCACACCATGCCACCTCACATCTTTGAAATCGGCTTGAAAATCAACACCAAAGTCTACCTGGATGTGATGAAGAGGGCGGCGATCCCCTGGTGCAATAAGGTGGCCGCAAGCAGACCCTGGGTGGGGTATCAGGACTCGGTACCGGCTCACAAGTCCAACGAAACTCATACTTGACTTCAGAAGGGGTGCTACGAGTTTATACCCTTCTCTCATTGCCCCCCCCCCCACATTTTCCTCCGACCTGAATCCACCGGCGCTTGTGGAAAAGGCATACTCCGAGTTCCAGACCCGTATGGAAGCAGTGACTGAGTATGAAGGCGGCTACATTGATTATATGTCAACTCTACTACATATTGAACTTACCTGAATTGATTTTTTCGATAATTTTTTTAAAGCTGTAGTGTTGTTTGCTTTAGGGCGGCATTTTTATCGTTCCACTCTGTATACTGATTCCGAAAATAACCATTTTGTTCCATCGCGTCATTTTTTCTCCATTTAAAATGTTTATTTTTCCCAATTTCTATGAAAATAGTACAAATTTAATAAAAACTGAAATTATGCCAAAGATTAAGATCGAGAAATGTGGACTTGTAAACTTTTAAATAAATAATAACTTATTAAAATGACTAAGTGTTATTCTACCATGTTTGGAGACATTTTACTTTATTACATGAATATAGTGAGTCATTCTACGAAGCACATGTGATTCATTCAAGTCATGCACCTTTGCAAAAGAGATAATCGAATAAGAAAATGGTGATTTTTCTTCACAATTGCCATTTTGTTGCATTAACATAACTCAAAATAGACAACTTTTGAAACAATTGATAACTATAAAAACGAGAAAACAACAATTCCCGTAAAGTCAGAGTTTTATTGTATACACAAACTCTTCTTGGGTAAGGAATTAATCGAGTAACCGAAGGATTTAATGGATAATAGCGTTTCTGTTATTTTTGTTCAATCCAATTTAAGTCCGTAATGCAGAAATACCAATCATCCAAATGATTAGATGGTTCATCGGAATTTCGAGTTTAAAAGCTGTTCGGTCGGTTCTTCTTCAGAATTTTAGAATTTCTTTGCATTAGTTGCAGAAAATGGGAACAGTCCATATGTTATTTTGATCGCCTAATTTGATTTTGAAGTAGTTTTTTTTTTCTTCGTAGAACTCGTCAATTTGTATTATATGGATTCATCGAACTACTGTCCTCATTTTGAGTGTGATTTTCACAACAGTGCGGTCGATGTAACCTCCGACCTTCTTCGGATATATCTTATCGAACTCGGGAAATTGGACGGAACTTCGAACGGAACCCTGTATTTACTTCATGGGGGTAGAATGTTCTTGTTACAGCAGTCATGACTATACAGAGGTTCTAAGTAATTCGCAATTGTAGTTTTCGGTCGTCAACACTGAGAATGTAACCTTCAACCTTCAGGAGAATATCACTTTTACAATTAATTTTTGCAAGTACTTCAACCCCTGCGCCACGGGTTCAAATTCCCGAGTTCGACAGAAACATTCCAGAGTTCGACAAGATACACCTGAAGAAAGTCGGAGGTTACATCGACTGAAACATTGTGAACATGACACTCAAGATGAGAACAGTAGTCCGAAGAATCCAAATAATATGAATAATCAAGCCTCATCTCAAACACTCAGAAACGTAACGCGTCAATTGTCCTTCTGTTCCACAAGTATAGAAAAATCTTTGCAATGTTTGCACTTTCTTCACATTTTATTCTATTTTAAAAATATAACAATACTAGCAGGCCGCCCGGCATTGCCCGGTCATAAATTACGCATAATATATTTTAATTATTGCAGATTTCTTATTTATTACTAGCTTTACACTGCCACGCGTTGCTGTGGCTCATTTTGTGTAAATGGACCCCCACATACAAAAATGACAAAATTCATTTCTTAAGAAGGAATTAGTGTGGCAGACTGTTTTTTTTTTTTATTATTGAAAAATATCCGTAAGTTAATTAATAAGGAAATAGTTTATGTATTTATTTGCGAACTGTTATTTCATCTCCTATAGTTGTTGTTTCACGACAATCTTTCAATACGTAAGTAAAGTCGGAATAAAAAGTAGGTAGATGATATTTTTTTGCTTTTGTAGCGAGCCGCATGGTAAAACGGACACACGGACACAGAAATATGCAAGAGAAATAATAATCGGAGCAGGAAAGCGAGAGAATGAGAAAGAGAAAATGCGAGAGAGAAGGAGAGTTGGGAAGAATATATACAGAAGGAGGGAGAGAGAGAGAGAGGTGGGGAAAATAAAAACTGGTGTAGATAGTGTTGACGCTTTAAAATGTTTGGGTTTTTTCTTCGGCATAAGAAAAATGTAAAAAGCGAGCAAGAGAGAAGGAGTGAGAGAGAGGAAATAAAAACTGTTGTAGATAATGTTAACGCCGTAAAATGTTTGGGGTTTTTTTTCGGCAGAAGAAGAAATGTAAAACGCGAGCGAATGAGAAAGAGATATTGTTCGCCGTGTAATATTTTTCTTCTGCATAAAAAGAAATGTAAAAGCAAGTGAGCGAGTGAGAGAGAGAAGATAAAAACTGTTGTAGATTATGTTGACGCCGTAAAATGTTTTTTGGTGGGGGGTAGAAAAAGAAATGTAAAAAGTGAGCAAGAGAGGGAAAAATAGAAACTGTTTTAGGTAGTGTTGACGCTGTGCAATGTTTGTTTTTTGCTTGTTTGTTTTTGTCAGTATAAAAAGAAATGTGCAAAGCAAGCAAGAGAGAGAAATAAAAACTAGTGTAAATACTGTTCGCCATGTAGTGTTTTTTCTTCTGCATAAAAAGTAATGTAAAAAGCGAGCGAGATAGAGGGAGAAGGAAATCATAAATGGTTTAGATATTGTTGACGGCGTAAATGTAAGAAAATGTATATAGCAGTTTATTCAGAAGGCAAAAGTAGATATCATTGCGACGTCATATTTGAATTGTACATTAGCGTTTGTTTGGCATGCAAATACTGTTAATACGGAACATAGGAATGGTCAAAGCTCAGCCAATTAGAATGAGCGGAATTTGTCTGGAAACTATTATTTTTGAATCGGAAAAGGGAAAGACTATGTTATGTCTATGTGTTCATGATCCAGTTACGAAGGGTGCAAGCACAATATCTATAGAATGTGTATAGTTCCTCCCAGTCTTGGGTGGGAGGCGGTAGGAACTCTTAATATTTAGAAGGAAAATACAGGAACTACTTCCTCTAAAGATGGTGTGATTGTGATGGTGTTGTTCCTTGGATGAAATGTAGGTTTTATTATAACGACTTAATGTGTCTAAAGTGCGGTTCTAAAGTTACATAAGATAGTGGCTAATAGTGTAGGCATAATACATTTGTATGCGGCATCTGTTGTTGCAAACCTACGGTACTTTGGTCCAGAGAGGAATTTCTTCAATCAAAATATTATATATGGAGATAAATAGAAATACCGTAGGTATTAAACGTAATGTTAAATTTCTTTTTTAAAAAAGTGAAGTAAAAAACGGAAAGAAACTGAGACATGTGTGTGTGTGAGTATTATGGGTTTTTTTTCTAAACAGTTCAGTTCTTGTGAGTAAAAAAATACTAGAGCTGAGATCGAAACCAGAACCTAAAGACAGTGAGTCAAGTATAATAACCATTAGATCAGCTTAACACGCTCTTTAAAAAGTGTTTTAAAACCTCTTGAACAATTGACAAACAGATAAAAATCCGATTATTCCAATTAACAATTTTTTAATTTTGATCCCTTAGCAGCCCTTTTTGCCGTATAAAAACCGATTAAGAAGGTTTCCACGTCTTAATGCACTATATAATAAATTTCAAGTCTTTATATCAAAAATTCGTTGAGTATATAGGTTGAGAAATGTCCTCACACATTCTTACTTATATATATGTATATATATATATATATATATATATATATATATATATATATATATATACAAAGCTGAAGTATTTGTGTGTGTATGTGTATGTGTGGTGTGTGTCTCGTCACGAATAGGCTCCTATATGGTTGACTATTTTAAAAACTGATTACATATAATGATAGAAGATGTATCGAGACACAGAAATGGGTATGTTCGATCTGGCAGAACGGTGATTCATTAATATTGTGGCGTCTGCATTCACGCCTGGTCCACAAAGTATGGAAATAAAAAATTTAAAAATTAAAAAACAAAAACGTTTACAAGTGTTTTTGATATAGATGTACATAAGAATACTTTGATAAGTATGTTTTAACTTAAATAGGGATGGTATAATAAAATTGATGGGGCTGCGTCCGCGCCTGGCCTCCATAGAATGGAAATAGGCACAAACTTTTATAAAGACTTTTCATATCTATCTGCGTAAGTATACTTTGATAATTATGTTTCTGTTTGAAGAAATATGGTATAATAAAATTATGGAGAGAGAGAGAGATAGAAAGAGAGAGAAGTTATTCATAAATTCAACAGGAAATGCTTTATTTCTGTTTAGAAAAGCGCATTTCATAGACCGATAATAAGAAGCACATATAATTTCGCATACTGTAAACTGGCTAAAAAGAGGATAGCTCAACTGAGACCAGGAGAATATAAATGCTCTCAAATATCAAGGCTTGATGACCAAGGCTTTTAAGAAACTGAGTGGTCTTAGCAATAAAAACAAGTGCAGGTTTTGACACACAGAAGTAGGGTGCGAGCCACTTGACATCAAAAACTATAAAAGTTGCGACAGATAAGTCACAAGTGCTGTGTTATCCATTTCAAATGGATAGTACCAGTCAAGTATCCGTCACTTGACACTCAGCCCAGCAGGTGAGGGGCCGGAGACCGGCCCAGCACCTGTTGGACTGAGGTACACCGCCTGGGTAATACCTAGGAGGTCCACCCTCCCAGGCCTTGCCACTGGGCTTTCCGGTGGGGCAAGTTTATTGCTTGCTGCCTGAAGCGCCCCGACCGGGGAATGCCGACGGGGTTACTCAGACAATTTTTAAAATTGCAGGAGTGCCCCTCCTTTAGGGGAGCCTGCTGGGTTACCACTTTCCGGCCTTGTGCCACATTTTGCTGAGTGGACAGCAAATAAATATAATCCATTTCAAATGGATAGTACCAGTCAAGGATCCGTCACTTGACACTCAGCCCAGCAGGTGAGGGGCCGGAGACCGGCCCAGCACCTGTTGGACTGAGGTACACCGCCTGGGTAATACCTAGGAGGTCCACCCTCCCAGGCCTTGCCACCGGGCTTTCCGGTGGAGCAAGTTTATTGCTTGCTGCCTGAGGCGCCCCGACCGGGGAATGCCGACGGGGTTACTCAGGCAATTTTTAAAATTGCAGGAGTGCCCCTCCTTTAGGGGAGCCTGCTGGGTTACCACTTTCCGGCCTTGTGCCACATTTTGCTGAGTGGACAGCAAATAAATATAATCCATTTAAAATGTTACCGGAAAAATGTACCTATCCACGTTAAACAGTAAGAATTCCTCAAAAACGTTAATGCTCAATTTCACCCATACTAAATTTCTGGCAGCAGAAAACCACAAAGTACCCCTTTGGCATCGTTACGAAGCTCCACAAAATGGGTGCCCCCACAACCCGACTTGAGAGAATTGAGGATGAGACAGGTAAATAGCACCAGCACGACATTATACTACAACACTGTCTTTCAAGTCAAAAATCAAAGTGTATGGCATTTGTGCAATTTACGAACCGTACTGAAATAATAACGTTGCGGTTTAGAAAACCATTCTTAATATGGGTGTGTTAAGGATTCTGTACTTCAAACAATTTAATAAACAAAGGACACCGTAAAAATTGAATTTAACTTTAAAGTCCCATCTAAAATTGGCACGGTACGAAAACTGCTGCAACACCGGATAGCATTTGTTTTTGTCAGTTTCATACTCCAACGCATTCTCTACTCCATTGTAAGGCATGGTTGGTTTATGGCTCGACTGAGTCACTATCGTGGACATTGCTGATGAACAGCAGCGTGCATAGGTCTGGTGATAAAATCCTGGATTATATGTCCCAAATCTTAAATAGAAATCCTAGTACTAAGAAATATTATAAGAAAGAGAGGTAGTTTGAATATAGTTGGATGCGCCTTTTTCAATTTAGTTTCCCAGGGTCATTTCCCCGTTGCTCCTCTCTACATGTTACGAGGCTGATGATTACTAATTTTGCATGCATTCAGAGCGCTAAATATGAACTAACCGTGTGTCTAACTTATTAGCTAATAGTAACTTACCAATTCACAGTATCGCTAACGTGTTAGTTACAGTGTGCCCATTTCGTTCAAAAAAGAAAGCACCGTTGTGTGGAGCAGGTGTGTTGCGATAATGTCGCAGTAATAAGTATCAGTCAGCCTACTGCTTTGGTTACAAACGACGCAAGCCCACCTATCTTTATCCATATACGCCGCTTTTGTTTTTATTACTGGTCAGATATCGTTTCTCGAGTGGTAGGGTTGGGGTCAATCGGTTTTTCTTAGCAACACTTGCGTGCTACTGCTCATTATATAATTGCCAGGGGACGCATAGTGTTTTAGTTAGTTACTACGCCGAGTGACGACATGGCTTTGCTAGATTTTCTTCCTTTCTTTTTATTCTGTGGAATTTATTAGCGCGCCCGTCCAAAGTCATTAGATTTTGAAGTTTAAACACACACACACACACATACACGAAATGCAAATATATATCCAATAACGAAAGACAATTTCTCACATTGTTTTCATGGTCGCAACGCAAACATTAACTGCAGATCTTTACAGGTTTTGTCCGCGTAAAACTAGTGGAATAACTCGCTCGGCCTATTTCATTCATTCTTCTGGCAATATATTATTTCATTCATTCTTCTGGCAATATATTATTTCATTCTTTTGATTTGTTCAAAACAAGACATGGAAATTACTATGGAGTAAAAAGAACACTGACGCGATATTATTGCAAGTATGTAATTAAGGTACTCATGCTGAGAGTGATCCGTGCTGAAATAATAACGTTATTATTTAAAAAGCCATTCTTAACATGGGGAGTGGAGGGTTTTTGTACCTATTCTGTACTTTAACCTTACAATTGAATAAAAAAATATATATCATAAAACTTTAATTAAACGTGGAAATACGATTTAAAGAATAGCGCGGATCACTCTCTGCATTAGCACCGTAATTAATTGTAATCTAAATACGCAGATATAAATTTTAATGTAGAAAAAACGCAATATATGCACCGGTTGTTTGTTTGTTTGTCTGTTTGTTTGTCGTTCTTACCTTACAGAACCCGGTATTCCCTAAAATAGTCACCAATCTCACACGTGATTAGGTCAAAGGTTGCTTAACTTGGTTGGTCCGGTTAAAACGCTAAAATTAGATTAGAGAAACAAAAGTTATATTTGTTTTGTAATTTATTTCTTTTATAGAAGGTTAGATACAAAGTGTGTGTTTGATTAAAATGTTTCTGTGGAACGAACTAGATTCGAACTTGGCACAGTCAGATTTTCAGTCCGTGTCGTTAACCACTTAGCCACTGTCATCTTTTATATTAATTAATTCAGCGTATTTTTACCAAGGTGTTTCTAATCATATCTGTCAACTTCTGTTGGCGAAAAATTTATTTGGGCGAATATCATCTTTGCAGATATATAATAACGTTAGAAATTAAGAAAATAATGCGGCTACATAATTTCAGCATTCGAAATTTAAGGTAGACAAAAAAAGATATATTTTAAGTTTACATTGTATTATTTCTCTATTGTTTCTCTTATTTTTAACATAGAATACATGTGGATTACATTCATTTAATAAATAAGAAAATTAAATTACATAGAATGTATCTCAAATATTTGAACAAATCAGAAATGAAGTTACCACATTTTTCCCCTCGGCTCAAAAATCTACAGAGATTAGATCATTCCTGTAATGATCTGTTCCCTGTTGATTTCGATGTAATGCCAGATCTGTGCAATTCTAGGAGATTCACTCTCCCAGGCTTTATTTTCTCTCTTGGAGAAGGGGTTAGTTTATTGCTAATCGCCTGAAGTGTCCCTACTCGGGAATTCTGGCAGGACTGCGCAGCCATCTTTTGCAGAGTCAGTGATCGCACCCCTCAGACACACTGACTTTTTAATCCCAGTTTCGGACCCTTGTGTCACATTCCTCACTGTGGATAGTCTTCGGGTGAAGATTAAAGTGTAGTATCTGTCCTGATGCTACACTAGGTTAATTTGTCCTTAGTCAGTAAAGGAGAAACCCTTCTAGATTAAGGCTATTTTTAATTTTTTTAGCCCAATCCAGAGTGTCCCTTTCTGAGGATCTAGATATTTCCCTCCATTAAAACGACCTGGTGTCACATTTTGCTCTCGTGGGGAAACAAACGAATGCATTCTACAATTCTTAGCGTTAACTAATAGAAGTGTATCAATAAACTGGCAAACAATACGTTGTATGTGTTTGTTTACGGGTAATATTGAATTTGTGTGTGTGTGTGTACTGTTTGAATATTTATTGAAACCGAGGATAAAATAAAAGAAAACTAAAACGAATTTTAGAAAAATCTTATTCAAAAGAAAAAAATAAACTTGTTATATTTTTAATTATTTTTCTTTTGGGCATTAAATAATTCTATTCTATAAAATTTCATTTTTTTTTTTATCGAAATTTTATTTATTTGATTTTGTCTTTTTTCTTTTTTTCGGACATTTTTGCTATCATTGGTATTCAGGAATCAGAATGTTATTAACATCGCCTGTGGTCTACTCGTAAAATTATGTACTGTTGCAATAAAAAGTCGGACCTGAAAAATGTTGCCTCCTCTGTATTTTTTTTTTTGTCTTTTTTTATTTCTTTTCGGCAGATTATTATCGAATGGACTCTAGTCTACCAGATTATCAAGAAAAAAATTAATGTCAACATGTAAGTATTTATCAGGGGTGCTCAATTTCTAATACGTTCTCGTAAATCGATCACCCATTTCAGAACCACTTGACATTTTCAGGTCATATTTCGCGAATTTAGTTATTTTTAAGTAGTTTAGCTTTTTTTTTTTTTTCGAATATTATTTTAAAAAGCGAAATAAAAGAAGACTAACCTACTTTTTAAAAAATGATGGGGGGGCTAAAGGCACGAAATTTGGCCTAAGAACGTCGAGTGGTTCTAAACTGGTGATCGATTTACTAGATCGCTGCATTAGAAACTGGGAACCCCTACAAATATTTAAATATTGACTTGCTTTTCATTTTTTCAAGATAATCTGGTACACTAGTTTCTATTCGGTAATAACCTGCTGAAAAATTTTTTAAAAAGACCAAAATAAAAAAAAGATCTTCAGGTCCACCAAAAATAATAATTGTAATTATTTTATTCCATCACATCGTATTGAGAGATAATGGATACTCCATTTTTTTTTTCATTAAATAATTAATTACACCAAATTGTTATAAAACTATCTCTAATTTTGGTAAGGTAATATTTTCATCAATTATTGAATGTAAATTACTCAATACCATGCAATCGTTTGTAATATGTATAAGGCTTTGCAAACATTTTTAAAGGCAGGAATGACTTTCTAATCGACAGTTTAAATGCCTACAAATTCCTTTCAAATTTCGAAGTATCACAAATCATCATTCATTTTTTTTTTCTTTAGCCATTGACTAGGAAGAAACCGAAATGTATTATGAGGGATTTAATTTTGCAATAGATTTTTTTTAACGAATTTGAATAATTTTAATGAAATTTTCATAAATACTTTTAAGAAGGATTTTCAAAATTTCGTTTTATTTTACGCTATTATCTTGTTGATTAAAAAAAAATAGATTTAATATATACTAGCAGGTTGTACGGCGTTTGCCCAGGCGTATAATACTCTTAAATATGATATTCTAATTTATGCAGATTTCGTATTTATTATTATAAAGCCAGTTCTTTATTGGTTATTATATTGTACCCAATATATAGTAATGATTTCAAAAATTATGACTTTGATGCCATCAGCTAGAATCGAGACTAAACAATTACCGTTATCAATCTAACAACATATGAATATCAAAATTCTAAAAAATTGACCGATATTAATGTATCAATGTATATTTGTGCATGCGTTGAGAAGCACTTTAAGTCGATTTACGTCTACTAAGTTTTAATTTTCTTTAATTTCGACCACTTAGCAGCTATTTTACCGACTGAAAGCAAAATCGAATTTGTTTAATAGGTCAAAACCCTTATATGCCAAGTTTCAAGTCTGTAGACTAAAAATTGACAGAGTAGTTTGTTAGAGACCGCTCTTCACACGGACAGTCACTTAGAGAGGAAGGATTATTAGATAGAGCGATTAAAGGTGTTTTCTTTGAAAATCCATGAGTAAATGAGTTTTTATTATAATTCCTTCTTTGAATTTTTGGATGAAGCAATAAATATTGTATGATTTCATTTTTCATCAATTATTTTTAAAGCGAAAACAGCACAATAATTTTGAAAAACAAAAGGGGGGGAGATTGAAACAGAACTATAGTAAAAGGTAATACAAAAATGTTTTCTAGTCTAATAACTTCGATGAAAAGAGTTATTTTTGTTTTCTCAAAACAGGTTTTACGGTTTTCTGACTGAAAAAGAGCATTCGTTGTTAATGTTTTATTTCAAAGAGGAGGTTGCAAATGCGCGATTTTGGAAATCAGATGCACAGCTCTACTGGCCTTTTACCTGACATTTTGCTGGTTGAACAAAATAGCCACGAATACCTCAAATTAACAATAATTTTATCTATCAGGAGCAACGTTCACCTATATATATCATTTATTCATCGACACATTGTCCGCCGAAAATGACGCGGTAAGTAAAAGTCCGCTTGTTCAACATTTATACTTTCTTTATGCATTTCAAAAGTCCTGTTTCAATCTTAAATGCAGTAAACAAAAAAAAAAACACATTTTTAATATTATTTAAACGTGCGAGTGGACTTATTCACGAAAATAAAATAATCCGTCGTCTTTGCTATTTAAGAAGCCCAACCTGAATGCAGAGTCCACGTTATTATAAGACCCTAAATACAAATCGAACACCGCCGTTTGATTCCTATTAATATTTTAATCGTAAAAAATGTTGCTTGATCTTGACATAGGGCACTGTTTTCAATTACATCCCCGGAGAAAAAAAACTATAATACAAATAATGCTTGTTTGGCCATCTATTATTTTAATAACTAACTTTTGTACTTCTGCATTTTACGGGCCATGTTTAAATAATAACGTTATTATTTTAGAAACCCATTCTTAACATGGGGGAGGGACTTTGTTAACTATTCTGCATTTTACCTAATGTACAAAAGCTACCGGCAAACATTGAATTTAATCTGAAAAGCTTATCTAAAAAGAAATAGTACGTAAACTGCATAAGTACTTTATATTTCGATTAAAAAAAAAGCTTGAAATTTCTTTCATTTTTTCACACACACACACATATATATATATATATATATATATATATATATATATTACTTATACATTAATTTTTTTCTCTTTTAATATGTACTTCCTTATCTGCTCTTTCTATCCGTATTTCTAGGTTTTTACATTCTTTCTTTTTCTTTTAAGTTTTTTAATGATCCCCATTACTTTGATCTTTTATATATATATATATATATATATATATATATATATATATACACATACACTTCTTTTCATTGCCTTGTTCTATTCATATATGCTTATTTCTGTATAGATAAAAAAAATTGTTATCCTTATATTTTTTCTTAATATAAAGAAAAATAAAAAAAATATAAGAATAAAAATCCTCAATTTCTAAACTAAATGTCCCTAAGCAAGCTTTTATTTATAGTTCATACAATGCTAGTCTCTCTCCTCTTCTGGTGAGAAGCATTTAGCTTCGAAATGCCATGGTCAAAAGAGTTTCTTATTTTTTCTCTCCATTTTATATTTTCTTATTGATCTAATATGTTATATGTAACTTTTATTCATCATCTCATATATATATATACATATATATATATCTGTTATTGATGGAGATTCGCTACCTGTTTGCCTGAATCTCAAACTGTACTATAATATGTTCCAATACTCAATTCAGGTGACTGCAGTGATATCCTGTTTCTAGGTATTACGTGCACCTATTTATTGAGAGAGTATTATGTGTCCGCTAGTTGTGATAACATATTCTTAAGTATAGTGTCCTTTTTGGAGGGGGAGGCAACAGTGTAGTATTTTTCTGTTGCAATGGGACCAGCCTCCCAGGCATTATGTCATTGAATGGATGTGTAGCATATGTGCGTTTGTCATGATACCGTATTCCCAGGCATTATCTGCGCCTATATGGTGGGGTAGTGATATTATTGTTGATTTGTTATATCATGCTCTCATGCATTATCTCCACCTTTGGATTGGAGAGGTAAGTGTAATATATGTTAGTATGCATTTTTTTTTAATTGTCAATTCACTCCAAACAAGGCTCAGAGCCACTTAGTCGTTGGGAACTACTATTTTGGATCAGATTTGCAGGGATACTATTTATTGTAGGGAGTTGGGCAGTCAGATGTCTGTTTACATTACACTTGAATTTCTGCGTGTCAGTACAGTCAGGGAAGCAGGGACCTGAGAGGGAATTCCAAAGTGCAGCAGTCCGAAAGAAAAAGCTGTTCGAGTAGAACACTTTACGGCATCTAGAGATTTCTACAGTGTAGGGGTGGGATTTTGCTGCTTGTCAAGTTTGTCAAGAGGTACTAGTGCTTTGAGTTCGTCAGAGTACTTGACACAGTTTTACAGAATATGATTTGATTGGGTACTTATGCAGAATACGGATCGTTCTATTTCTTAGATAGGATTAAATTCGATTTTTACGGTATCGTTTTTTGTTGTTGTTGTTGTTGTTTTTGTTAGTTCATCGCATAGAATAGTTTATAAAAAGACCCCTCCCAATGTTAAGAATGTGTTTCTAAATAATAACGTTATTATTTCAGTACGATCCGTATTCTGTATGAAGTACGTGTGATTGTACCAGTTAAATTTTCTGAAATATTTAGTCCGACTCTAAAACATTATTGTAAGTTCGTTCTATTAAAACTTAATATATATTTTGTAAGCTTGAAAAAGAGTTGTCTGCATGTTCTTTGATAAGACAGGAGCGCGTGAGAAATTAACGCGTTACCTGGGTTTAAGGTTGTTATGGACAAATATGTGGCTTGCCTGCTTTCTGAATTGCGCTAGGAATTTTGTTTCGTTTTCTTTGTTTTCTTTAAATTTTTATAAAATAAATTAATAAACAATCTTAGTTATGCAAAGTAGTTGGATTAACATGGCGTTGCCAGTGAGTGATTTTCTTTCTTTATTTTTTTTTTCTTTCGCTTTTTAAAAAAAACAACTCTTTTAGATTCTCCTGTAGAAGACGTCTCCCTGAACTACTTTCGCTTATTCTCACTCACATGTCCCAATTACGGACTCGTAGCAGCGAGACGATAGCAATAAACTTTTTGCTTTTCCCCTTTGGGCAAAATGGACATTAAAATTGTTTTTTTAATGTTTCGCATATTTCAAACTGATATAAATTTTTACACAATAAAAATGATTAAAATAAAGTTTGTTTTATGTTTCGAATTATTTAATCAAATAAAAATTTCATTTTTTTTATTTGATTGCTAAATTTATAAATCTGTTCTAATAAATTACCTAACAATTTAATAAACAAAAATATTGTAAAAACTGGATTTAACTTGAAAATACTATGAACGAAATATAACTTTTTAAATTATTTAATCAAGTAAAAAATGGAATTTTTACTTGGTTAAATAATTTGAAATAATAAAAATGATTTTTGTTTTGATTATTTTTATTGTGCAATTTATATCAGTTTAGAATATGTTACACATTGAAAAAAAAAACATTGTTAATGATCGTTTTTGGTAGAAAAAAAACAATCCACTGATATCGGCTCGCTGCTACGAATTCGAAACCGGGGTGTGTGAGTCTGAAAAGGCGAAAGCAGTTCATGGAAACTTCTCCTACAGGAGAACCTTCTTTTATAAAAATATTACATTTTTTTAATAGGATTTTAAAAGTTAGATTTTATTATTATGCATCGTTTAATTTAACTTTAAGATGATATCGTTTCCTGTTTATAAAAACTATCGGGTGTAAATAATGTTCAAAATTTTAGACTTGAAGATTTGTTAAGAATTTTAGGTATTTATGCTATTATTCAGATAGGATTTTAGAGTAAAATTCAATTTTTAGGTTATCATTTTATTTAATTGTTAGGTGAAAGTATAGAGTAGTTAGAAGACGCCCTTCTCTCTACATGTTAAAAATGTGTTTCTAAATAATAATGTTATTATTTCAGCACGATCCGTATGCTGCATAAATACAAAATTTTAAATCTAGAGAAATAATAATAAAAATAATAATGCATAAGTCACGTATAGACGAGAAACACACACAGACCTGAAAAATGTTCATACAATTTTATTACTATTCGATACTTTAAAGCAGAGGTTCTAAATCGGGGGTAAATTTACCCTTAAGTGGTAAAACATATATAATCGGGGATAAATAATTAAAAAAATTATTATTTCTGTTCAGGTTATGTCATGTCTAAGAAATGAACTTCCTAACTTTCTATTTCGAAAAGGTTTAGTTTTTCTTTATTTTTATGATACTATTTTTATAGAAAACCCAAAGTCCTAAACAAGACAAAGTCCTATTTCACTTTCTTGTGTTTCTGTCACTTTATGAGGGTTATGAAATTTGTCTGTGAGTGAGGGCGGGGATAAATGGAGAAATACATAAAGCCGAAGGGTCAATTATGGAGGAAACGTTGAAAATGAATGCTTTAAAGACTTCCAACTTTGAACGATCGCGAAATATTTCAAACTTTTTATTTATTTATTTTTTTATTTTAACTATTAACAAAAAATACAATGGCTGACTTATCGGCGAAGACACGATTGAGGGGATTTAATTTCGTAATTAAATTATTGTTTTCAATCTAAATAGACCGAAAATGACTGTCGATCGATTTCACTGATAAAGTTCGTCTATTTTTTAAAACAAAAATACTGAATAAATTTGCAAAGTTTCGTTGTGCTTTTTTTTTTCAACCTAACACGTAAATACATAATTTTTCTGTGCTATTTTGTTTGTTTTCTTTTTACAAGAAGTTTTAAATATTGAAACGAAAACTGGTGAATCACCTTTCATTTTGATGATCTAAAAATAAACGGAAATTTAAATTAACTTTGCAAAAAAAAAAAAAAAATCCAAAATAGAATTCTCGAAAAAATAGATTCCAAAATTTGAAACCACAATAAATTCCAAAATTTAAAATGGAACAAAGTTATGAACTTGATTTATCTATTTATATACTTTTATATAAAAGGAACTTTGTGTGTGAGAGTTCGTTCCGTATGGACTCCTAAACGGCTGATTCGATTTTTTTATTTCACACAAGTGTACTTTATGTGCCTGGCAGTGTTGTTAGATAGTTTTTGTATAAGGATGTCTTCGATAAGTATCGATAATAAAAAAAATCTGATGAAATCGGGAACGGGCGATTTTAAACAACGTTAACGCCTTATACAGCCTAACATCATCAATGCATTTGAGAAGGGTTATTAACGCACAAACAGAAAGGTCCGACATATAAAATCAACAGTGGGTTCTTTGATATGACAGGGGCGCGTTCAAAATGGATGTCTCTGTTCAGAGCACAATTGAACCATGATACTTGACTTTTACATATGTAAAACTAATTGTTGTCTGTGTTCCTATGATGTTTGTACGCATATGCTAAGATAATTTCGAATACGCTGTCAGTGGTGTTGATATATATAGATATTTGTATTTGTCTGTCTCTCGCCCATGAGGGGACTATATGGAGTGTGACTATAACGGGGCGCCTTGTGGAATTTCATGACAGGAAAATAAAATGCCATGGTTCCCTCGCCATTTTATCGCAAGTTAGAAAAACTAGGCGATGATTTGGCTTTTCTTTTTCCTACAATGAGGTGGATGGGTCTTCAGAAAATGATCTGTGGATTGGGAATATATATCAATTACTGAGATTCGGATCTGTCTGTAATATATGTTCATTAGTCATTATACCACTTATCCATACATTACCTCCTACATTTTAGGAGGAATGTGTAGTGTAGTACCTGTTTTGTGGTCAGGGTACTTTCCTCCTAGGGGTTAACTTATCCTTGGGTTAGAGTATATCAGCTCTGTTGTCATGAAACCATAACCCCTTTTGGGGGAGTGGAAGGGCAATGTAGTTAATGTTTTTTATAATACGATCCTCCCAAACATTACCTACTGCTATCGGGAGTGGTGATATAGTATATGCTACTTCGTCGTATATCCTATAAAAAAATATGCAACCAGTTTGGCCAGAACGTAACGCTTCAAGGGCGTAAATGGCCCGTAACAAGTACACATAAACGTTTTCTCATTTCCTATAGCATTCCTACACAAAAATGATCACCTCGTTTGATAGACATTAAATCTACCCCTCCATCTTGCTGCAAAGGGGAGATTGTATTCTAAAAACTTAACCGCAATAACAAAAGGGAATATGTACGCGTAAAATAATATATATTTCATCAACTAAGCAATCTTCTATTCTAATCTGCTGATAATCAAAATAAAAACATTAACTCTGATCTGATGTTTATTTTTAACCTGCCTATTCAAAACATGGTCTTGAAAACTAGTTTTTATTTCATTTACTAGCAGAGAGACCCGATGTTGTCCGGGATTGAATGAGGATCGACAATTGTTCCATTCTCCCATACTTTTATTGTCATCAAAATATGTGGAATCGCCTGTTTTTAATCAAATCGTTTGATTGCCTGTTCTAGTTGGGATACACTCTCCCTGGGAGAAAGCATCATATGCCTCCTCACAGTGATTTAGTCCGCAATACATTGTAGTCTGCTGTGGAATCTACTGTTGATTTTATAAAATTATCTGTAAATAATTGCTTCACTTAAAGATTAAAACGCAAAAGTTAAGTATCATGGTTTAATTGTGCTCTAAAATGAAATATCCATTTTGGACACGCCCCTGTCATTAAAAGAATCTATAGTTAATTTTATAGGCTGGGCCTTTCTGTTTGTGTGGTAATAAAAATTCTCAAATGCACTCGTGGTGTTGTTGTATAAAAGTATAAACTTTAGTTAAAGTCGGACTTCCTTCTTTAATCGGATTATTTTCGATTATCGATTTTCGATACTTATCAGATGCATTCCGATATTAAACCTACGTAAGAACACTACCAGACATATAAGGCACCTTCGTATGAATTTTTTTTTTTAAATCAGTCTAGCCGTTTTCGGGTTCATAAGAAACGAAATCATACACACATCCAAATTTATTTTTATTTAATAGTAGTAGAGATAACGTATAAGGATGACATAAGTGACACTACATAGTTTTTTGTCTGACAATGTAAGGATTATTTGAAATTTTATCTAAGACTCACTTCTCCATATTATATGACGTATTCCCAAAATTATTCAATAGAAACGTTGATAACTTAATAATTTTATCTGATCAGACTGATTTCTTTGGTGGCTGTAGTTTAGTGATAAGAGCTCTTTGGTCAAGGAGGTGCTGTGGAACTCTCTACATTTAAAAGCCTTCTACTCATATTTCATTGTCCTCATGGGGGAGGACAAGTAAAATCAACCCGGTGCTGTATTTGTCTCGAAATGTCGGTGCACATCAGCTTAATTCAGGTTCACAGATGTTTATAAAATTTCGACCCGTGTCAAGGCAATCGGGGTAAACAGACGCAAACGATCAAAACCTACTTGGTCAACACTAAAAATTGTAAAAATAAAATAACATTATCTCACATTTCTGAATTTTTGAGATGAGGATTGGTTATTTGTATTATTCATCGAACTACTGTTCTCATCTTAAGTGTGATGTTCACAACGTTTCGGTCGATATAACCTCCGACCCTCTTCAGGTTCACAGATGTCCAAATTCCCGAGTTCGACAGATTCGTTGTTTTAATGAATAGGATTTTTTTTTCAGTTTTCTTAATTATGTTTTAATATTTTAATATTTGGATTTGAACAGAATAAAACGTTTTTATTTGTCACGAACATCTGTCAAATCCATTCCTTTATGGCATATCAACCATTTTGAATTTCTTAAATGCCGAAATACCAAAAATCTATTTGAAATGATTCATTGTAAGGTTGCTATGGCTCAGTTCGGTTCTACCAAATGCAAAGTGAATGTACTTCAAAACAAACGAGAAATGTCTCTGGGCAGCGTTGGATTTTGTAAAACCGTAACTATGTAAATCAAAACACACCGCACCGACAAATACAATCATCGACTACCATTTCGATGCGCTGAAATATAGAACTAACACATTACAATTTGAATTCCTTTGTCGTATTATCGCATTCGATGTGTTTTATGTGTTGACTCAACTGCTCTGACCCGAAAACTAAGGTGCCAATTTATTTGTGCCAATACATTACGTTTGGCTAGGCAACGACCATTCAGAACTTTTTAATTAATACAGAAACACATTAATATAAACAACTCATTAGATACGATTAATCTTTTTATGTACTGGGTCATCGTTTATCAAGATCCAAATGCCATTCTATTATAAGGGTTAATGAGTTTGTTGAGTCGACGAAGAGACGACATAGTGTGGATTATTAACGTCGGTTGATATTGGGCAGAATTTGATTAAGAAAACGGTTCAACAAGAATTTTATGAAATTCTGTTGTCAACTAAGAAGTATACCCGTGGTATTCTGTTTGACAGGCAGTAGTGAAAGAAAGAAATTTTGCTCTTGGAAGTTTCGTTTCAGGTACACAGGGGAAGAAAGAATATTTATTTACAATGGTTGTAGTTAGATAAGTTTTTAACAATAATATTAGTGAGTATATGGCTACGATAGTATCCATCAGAGTATATAAGATCCCCCAATAAAATTAGTTATGAAATATGTGTGTATGTCACTAGCAGACGACAAACTGTTTCGCTGTATCACAGCTCTTCAGTGTGGCTAGACCAACAAATGTGTGTGTGTGTGTGTGTGTGTGTGTGTGTGTGTGTGTGTGTGTGTGTGTGTGTGTGTAAGAAGGCTGTTAGCAATGTAGAATACCGGATTAATGACGCATAAACTAAATCGGATGAACAATCGAAGGTATTAAGATTATAAAGCTTCGTACATCTATTTATTTTCAAAAATCATTCACATGTATAAATTAGTAAATATGGACTTAGTGTTCAATATAACTATGAAATAAATGTCTTTGATAATTTTGAGAATACCTTTTTAATAAAAATATTGTTGTGGAAATGTCGTGAGAACTAAAGAGGAATGCGAAATTAGGTCAGGTGAGAAACAGAAAATAACAGGTTATCTATATATTAATACGATAGCGTGTGTGTTCGTTTGTGTGTCACGCTTACATCCTGGTCGTTTAATAAAAATGGTGTCGCTATTAAGGCAAAGCTAATAAAAATGATTTGTTCTTCTTGGCCTTTTGACCAAGATCAAAGTGTAGTATCTGTTCTTCAGGTGCTACGTTTCAAATTCTTCTCTCTCAGTGGAGGAGAACTCCTTTACGACTAAGGCAATTTTTGTTCCTTTTTCCACGTTAGAAAAACGACCCTGGTTTCTAAATCTGTCCCGTGGGGAGGCATTGTTAATAGGTACTATATTTAATGTAACAAAGTTTTAATATTACAAAAGTAACCGGGAAAAGAAATTTCTGATTTAATTACAAAATTCCCTGGAAATGTCCCTTCTGATTAATTATAAAATGCACTGGAAATGTCTCTTCTGATTAATTATAAGATGCCCTGGAAAATGTCCCTTCTGATTTTTTTTTTACTTGTCTCCTCACAAGGGCAGAGTTGGACATGAGGTCGGTTAAAAATGGGGGGGACCAGCTCCCCAAAAGGGGCACTCTGGTCAGTAACAAAAATAAAAATTTTATCAGTAATGAAGGATTTCTACCCCATTAACCAAGACCAAAAAGGGGAGATTTAAGCCACTGGAATGCTGAGACTGATACTACACTTAGAAATTCTGTTGAAGCAATCCCTAACCCTGCTAATGTTTTTATGTATTAATTTCGAAAAGCTGCTGAAACAGTTTATGATTTAAACATTACCTTATTTCAAGTATATTTTAAACAGTGTGGTGAGGGATATGAAGTCAGTCCCGGAAATGACTTAAACCGTTTACAATTTAAACATTACTTTATTTCATGTATATTTTTAACAGTAGTGTGGAGGATATGAAATCAGTCCCGGAAATGGCTGAAACCGTTTACGCATTAAACATTACTTTATTTAATGTATATTTATAACAGCGGAGTGGGGTATATGAAGTCAGTTCCGGAAAGGGCTGAAACGGTTTACTATTTAGACATTACATTATTTCATGTATATTTTTAGCAGTGGGGTGGCGATATAAAGATAGTCCCAGAAATGGATGAAAAAGTTTACGAGTTAAACAGTACTTTATTTCGTGTATATTTTTAATAATGAAGTGGCGGACATGAAGTCAGTCCCGGGTTTGAATGAGATAAGTGCAAATATATACTAGCAGAAAGCGTCGCCTAGTATTGAATGAGATAGGTGGAAAACATATAGTAACAGAATACCCAGTGTCGCCCGGGATCGAATGAGATAGGTGAAAGATATATACTAGCAGAATATGTGGCGTCACCTGGGATTAGATAAGATAGGTGGAACTTATATACTATGAGAATACCCGGAATTGATTGATGTGTTTGTAATGAAATAATCAGCACGGGCAATAGATCAAAGTTATTATTTAAGTAAGAGAGGGGCGGCATAGTTGGTTAAAATTATGAAAATTATTGTAGAAATTAATAACATATCCAAGAATTATGAAAAATGATAAAATGTGAGTAACTTGATTGGTGTGTTTGCAATGAAATAATAAGCCGAGACAATATATCAAAGTTATTATATTAGTAGGAGGGGGGCATAATGTAGGTTTTTAATTACAAAACATTATTGTCAAAATTAGTAACATATCCAGGAATTATGGAAAATGATTAAATGTAAGTTAATTGATTGCTGTGTTTGTAATGAAATAATCAACCCAGGAAATATATCAAATTTATTATTTTAGTAAGAGAGGGCGATAAGGTGTGTTTAAATCATGAAAAATTATTGTCAAAATGAGTAACATGTCCAAGAATTACGAGAAATGATAAAATGTGAGTTAATTAATAGGTGTGTTTTTAATAAAATAATCAGCCCAAAAAATATATCAAAGTTATTATGTTAGTAAGAGAGGGAGAAAAGGGGTGTTTAAATTTTGAAAAATGATTGTCGAAATTATTAACATATCCAAGAATTATGAAAAATGATAATGTGATGAAATGCATTAGATTGTTTGCAATTAAATAATCAGTCCTGGCAATATATCAAAGTTATTATTTTAAAAAAGGAGGCGATGATGTGGGTTAAAATAATGAAAAATCATTGTCAACATAAGTAACATGGCAACGAATTATGAAAAATGACGAAATGTGAGTTAATTGATTGGTGTGTTTGAAATGAAATAATCAGCTCAGATAATATATCAAACTTATTATTTTAGTAGTGGATGGTTAATAATGTGGGTTAAACACATAAAAAGTGATTGTCGAAATTAGTAACATATCCGAGAATGATAAAAATTGATGAAATCTGAGTTAATAGATAGTTGTGTTTTTTTTAGGAAATAATCAACCCAGACAAAATATCAAAGTTATTTTTTAGTAAAAGAGGGCGATAAAGATGGTTTAAATCATAAAAACTATTGTCGAAATTAGTAACATATCCAAGAATTATGAAAAATTATGAAATATGAGTTAATTGATTGGTGTATTTATAATAAAATAATCAGCCCAGAAAATATATAAAAATTATCATGTTAGTAAGAGAGAGCGATAAAGATGGTTTGAATTATGAAAAATGATTGTCGAAATTGCTAACATATCCAAGAATTATGAAAAATGATATGTGATTTAATGCATTAGTGTGTTTGCAATGAAATAATCAGACCAGAAAATATATCAAAGTTATTATTTTAGTAAGGGGGGGGGGCGATGATGTCAGTTAAAATAATAAAAACTGATTGTCGAAATTAGTAACATATCCAAGAATTATGAAAAATTATTAAATGTGAGTTACTTGATTGGTGTTTTTGTAATAAAATAATCAGTCCAGGCAATCTATCAAAGTTTTTTTTTATTTATTTATTTTTTTTTTATTACATTTTCACCCCAAACAAGGCAAATTGCCACTTTGGTGTAGGGGGCTACTATCAGGGGAAACAACTACTGGGGTACTATGTAGGGATTTGGGCAGCAAGGTGTTGGTTCACGTTACACTTGAACTTCTGCACGTCAGTACTGTTGGGGAAGCAGGGACCGGGAATGGAATTCCAGAGTCTTGCGGTTCTGGGGAAGAAACTATTGGAGTAAAAAGATCTTTTACATCTAGGGATCTCTACAGTGTGGGGGTGGGATCTAGTAGCCTGTCGGGTTTGTCGAGGGTGCTCGCGTCGTGGGGGCACAAGTGATTGCAGTTCGTCAGAGCATTCACCACTAAAATACTTGTAGAAAAGGCAGAGGGATGCAACATTTCGTCGATGGGACAGAGGCTGAAGCTTTGATGCCAGTTCAGGGCCTATCAGGTTTACGACTCTCTTTTGAACCTTGTCAAGGAGTGAGAGACTAGTAGCAGATGCACCAGCCCAGATGTGGCAGCAATACTCCATACATGGGCGAATGGTGGCCTTATAGAGGTACAGGATACTTTCGGGTGTTAGTAGTTTTCTAGCACGGTAGAGAGAGCCTACCTTTCTTGCAGCGGCCCTGGCAATGCCTTCAATGTAATTGTTCCAACTCATGTTTCCTGTGAACGTTAGGCCAAGGAGTTTGAAAGATGGACTCTCAGATAAAGAGTCGTTGGCCATTGCTATGGGTGGTAGAGAGGGTTTCTTGTAATTATTGAATGAAACTAGTTTAGTCTTGGCAGCATTGAACGCGACCAACCACTTTTGTCCCCATTCCACTAGAGATTGGAGGTCTTCCTCTAGTGTTTCTGCCATTTCTTTAGAAATGTGTTCATTCGTCTTCCTGTCGTGCCTGCCATAGAGTGTAGTGTCATCAGCATATATACCCATCTCAGAGGCAATGTTGTCGGGGAGGTCATTTATGAATATCAGGAACAATAGAGGTCCAAGGATAGAACCCTGGGGCACTCCCGCATTTATATCATATTGTTTAGATGTGTGACCGTCGAGGACTACCTGGATTTTTCTCTTATCTAAGAAGGATTTAATTATGTTAAGTATTCTACCAGTGATACCGTATGATCTGATTTTACTGAGGAGACCCTCATGCCATACCCTGTCAAAAGCCTTAGATATATCTAGAGCTACTGCTCTGCCTTCCCCCGCTTTGTCCAGTGAATGGTATATACGTTCAGAGATCACAGCGAGGATGTCTGCTGTGGAACGGGCTTGTCTAAATCCATATTGTTTGTCAGTCAGTAGTTTAGCATCTGTAAGATGATGGACTAGAGCATGGTTAATTATGGTCTCAAATATTTTGGCAAAAAGTGGGAGGAGGCTAATGGGGCGATAATTTGATGGGTCTGTCCTTTCGCCAGAATTCTTGAATAATATTCTTGAGTTATTATTTTAGTAAGGGTAGAAGCTGTAAGGTGTGTTTAACTTATAAAAAAATGGTTGTTGAAATTAGTAACATATCCAAGAATTATGAAAAATGATGAAATGTGAGTTAATTGATTGGTGTGTTTGTAATGAAATTAGCTGCCTAGACAATATATCAAAGTTATTATTTTAGTAAGGTATGCGATATGGTAAGTTTAAATGATGAAAAATTATTGTCGAAATTAGTACCATATCCAAGAATTATAAAAAAATGATGAAATGTGTGTTAATTAATAGTTGTGTTTTTTATGAAATAATCAGCCCATACAATATATCACATTTTTTTGTATTTTAGTAAGGAGAGAGGCGAAAATGTGGGTTAGAATTATCATAAATTATTGTCGAACATAGTAACATATTAAATAATTATGAAAAATGATGAAATGTGAGTTAACTGACCGGTGTGCTTGTAATGAAATAATCAGCCCAGGAAATATATCAAAGTTATTATTTTAGTAAAGGGGGCGATACAGTTTTAATAAAAACGCTAGAATAATATAATTGTGCCTTCCTTCATGCTGAACTGAACGCCCACAGAATGCCCAGCAACAATATATTACATATGAAAAATGCCGCTGTGGAATTTCCACAGGTCGCGCTTGTACATTTATTAATGTTATAATACCAATCAGTATGATTTTTTTTTATTTTATATATATATATATATATATATATATATATATTATTGTGAAATAAAGAAAATATGTATATAAAAAAAATTACAAAACTAAATATAAATATGATCTTACGATTCGAACCTATCAAGTTAATAAAAGCTCAATATACTAGATAGAAGAATCGATGATGAAAAATGAAAGTGAATAAATTACAATATTTATTAGTCCATCAAAAATTCAAACTAGGGATTATAATAATGAACAATCATGAATACATTGATTTTCAAAACTAAGCTATTTTCATCAGAAGATAAACATTATTAAAAACACATCATGTTTAGCATACATGTAAAAATAAAACAAAATTTTAAAATGTAAGAGAAACGACGTTTCCGAATTCTTTAGATGAGGCTTATTATTATTATTATTATTATTATTATTATTATTATTATTCATCGGACTACTATTCTCATCTTGGGTGTGATTTTCACAACGTTTCGGTCGATATAACCCCCGACCTTCTTCAGGTGTATCCGAATTCCGTCCAAATTCCCGAGTTCGACAGAAAAATTCCCGAGTTCGACTAGATACATCTAAAGAAGGTCGGAGGTTATACTGACCGAAACGTTGTGAACATCACACTCAAGATGAGAACAGTAGTCCGATGAATAATAATAATACATAGAAACATTTTGCGAAAACTAAAAGGAATTTTCAATAGAATAACAGATTAAAAAAATCAACTAATTAGATAGTGAATCAATTAATTAATGAAATAGTCATATGTGAAGCCAAAGGAAGGATCTGGGATCAAAGTATGAATAATCCAAGCGTGTATTTATTAAAGTCTAGTATAAAAACTCGTTAAAATTGAAAAATCAAGTAATTAATAAAGTGTATTCAACAATATACACACTTATCTTTATCTCTACTATAATATAAAAAGAACTTTGTTCGTTCCTTATAGACTCGAAAACGACTGATTCTGTTTTTATGAAATTTCACACGAAGGCACTTTATGTGCCTGGTAGTGTCTTTAGATGCAATCAACAATTCCCTCACTAATCAACAATCACAAGGCGTTTGCTCAGCAACCGTCAAGGCTATTATGCTTGCCAGTCGGTTTGCCTCAAACTCCACACTGGACCCTTTCAACCACCCCCTGCCTGACTTTCCTTTGTGGACAGACGCCACGCTAGACGATCTAAAAATCACCCCTGCTCAGTTGCATGCTATCATAAAGAACCTTGATACTTCAAAAGCATGTGGATCCGATCTCATCCTAGCTGTGCTATTAAAAAAGTGCTCAGCCAAAGTAGCTCCAGTTCTCTCCAAACTCTACAACAATTTTTTTCAAAAACTGCAAATTTAAGCTAAATTTAATGTAACTGTTTAAACAAACTATACCTCATTTGATTCGCCTTTTATTCTTCGATAATTTTACTTGTTCAGATTTAACTCTTGATTGAAATATTGCAGTGTTCACGTCAATTTAAAAAAATAACTTCAAATTGAGGAGGATAAAAGAAAGTCCGCTCAATGGAAAATTGTTATTTAAACGTAACTTTAGGACAATAATGCAACAGGAACACAATGAACTAGTTAATATTTAGTAGCATAGCCCTTCTGCAATTTGTCAGCCTGCAATCTTTTGGAATTCCTTGCAGCAATACTCTGGGAAAAGAGCATCCCACTTTTCTTTAATTTTTGCCCAACGTTCTTCCAAATTTGAAATTTTATCATTGCGTAGCTGTTGCTTGATGTAATACCATACATTTTCGATAGGATCGATGTCTGGAGATTATGCAGGCCAATTCAAACACGGAATATCATGCTCTTCCAGGAACCTATTGGCGTTGCCAGCTGTGTGAATGGGAGCATTATCCTGCATGAAGATGGGATTATCATCCAAATTCCGATCAAAGTAAGGTAGAAAATTCTCAGTCAACATATTATTTGGTCGAATTAATTCGAACTTAAAAGCGAACTATAGGCCCTGGACTATCAGTACTAATAATGCACCACACCAACACTGAATCTTCACCACCTTGCAGTGAAACTGAGCACCTAGGATAAAATTCTTCGTATTTCCTCCAACGGACGTACTGACTACGATCACTGCCTAGCCTATTGAACTAGCTTTCGTCGCTAAAAAGCACGTTTGACCAATATGATCTTCATTGCATCTGACGAAGTCCAGACGGCACTTTCTGTTCTTTACAGAAATCATTGGCTTGCCTCTAGCAACATATCCTCGCAAATTAAATCCCTTTAATCTGTTCTTGACAATAGAAAAAGAGCACTTTTGAACAAGATTGTACTGTTGTTGGATTTGGGGAGCCGTTTCAAATCTGTTTCTTAGGCTGCGGATAATGATAGTATTGCCTTCCTTGTTAGAAGTAACTCTAGTACGACTAGATTTAGGGGCATCACGAACACTGCCGGTGTTTTGGTGCTTTTGCACAGTCTTTCGTACCGTTTATCTCGATTGGATAAACCAGAAAGGTGGAGATTACTGAGCTCCTGACGATTACCAAGAGAAAATCGTGGCATATGGACTAAATGTTACGTTGTATAACCGGGATCAACAACAATTACGATTAGAGATGCTTTGTTGCCTGTTGGGGGATATTTAAAACTGATTTAGGGGTTATAATTTAAGCTGGTTTGTTGCTGCGGACCTTCTTTTTGCTTCCTTAATTTGAAGTTATTTTTTTAATTGATGTGAACACAAGAATATTTCAATTAAAAGTCAAATATGAACAGGTAAAATTATAAAGGAATAAAAGGCGAATCAAATGCAGTATAGGAGGTCCGCACTTGTAATCTTTTCCAAAACTGCAAATTGAAGCTAAATTTAATGTAACTGCTTAAACATATGTATATATGTATGTGCGGGGTGTTTAAAATTGCTGATTGTAATGTAGGATACCGGAATAGTGATGTGATGTATTCCTAAAGTCTTGGATTTGTATTCGTTGTTCCATTTTTACGAAATACTGTTGATTTGTTTTCTTTTACTCTCAAAATTATCAAAAATATTATGCCACCACCATTTAACAGTAATTTCATATTTATTGGTTTATATGTGAAAAAAAATTTTTATATAAACAAATATACGAACATTTGTAATTTAAATCCTACATTTGGTTGCTTGTTTTTGTTTATATGTCACTTCACCATCCCTACATTACTCTCATCCTTCTTAAACATTTACATATTTGTTTGCCAAAAATGCTTCAATCAAACTACCTCTTGCTGATAAGGCATGTATATATGTACATGCATATACTAGCAGACCGCCTAGCGTTGCCAGGTCGTAAAATACGCATAAATATTATATTTTAATTCGTACAAAAACTGAAACATGTGCATGCAAGTATTTTTTTTCTAAAATATCAAATCCTACATAAAAAAAACCTCAAGACAGTGAGTCAAGTACGATAACCATTAAGCAAACTTGATATGATCTTTAAAAGTATTTTCAAATCTACTTATATTAACATAATGAATTTGTCATGTGACAGATTCATGTATGCGCATTCGTGAAACAGCAAACAGATAAAAATCCGACGACCTCCTTACGTACGAATGTTGACCCGTTAACAACCCTTACTTCCAGATGAAAAGCGATTGAAAATGTTTTCCACATGTCTGAATATCCTATATATGAAATTTTAAGTCTATAATTTCGTGGAGTATATAGGTTGAGAGTATATATGAGCATGTATGTGGATTTTTTAAAGCCTTTCGGGCTAGTTCTTGTTCGAGATCCGTCGATTCATCAATGCGACGATTCACAAGGTTGCTTCAGTTTGTGTTTATTGATCACAAAAGTCTGTAGGTTATCGAACGACGCTTTGATCGGAGTCAGCCACGGTGCATAAACAAGAAATCAAAAGTAAAAAATATCAACACATATATTACGTTACATTCTTTTGCAGTTATGTACGGAATGCTCATACAATTTGTATGAAAGGGAAAACTTTTTCAGACACTTTGTATGCGCACTGGAAATTTTATACTTTTTTGTTGTTATTGTTAATGTAGTTAGTATTGAAAACTCTACTAATTTCTTTCATAAGTGCTGACAGTTAATATTATATTAAATTTCCTACTCAGGGTTGACATTAATGTTAAATTATTCAGTAATGGTTGGTACTGAAAATTCTATCAAGTTACTTAGTTAAGAACTGGGTTCTCGGTGTGACAAAATGTGTACAAGGATCAATCCTAAGAGTCTCTCTGGGCGAAGTGAATCCTTATAAAACTGCAGGGTTCACTCTTAAATGTAACGATTCTAAGAAAATAACCCCTGTCATCAAAGCAGAAATGCGTCATTGAATTGCGCCATCAGAATGGGGGAGACTATGTAGGAAAATAAATTCTGGGGCATGAACGATGATTCGTTTTAATGATACCACTCCAGTTTTCGTGGCTCTTCCTATTTTAGTTAAAAAATAGGTTTTACTTTTTGAACAACACTCGCGAGTGATATATATATATATATATATATATATATATATATATATATATAAGGAAAAGTGTCTGTCTGTCTGTCTGTCTGTGTACATTTCCCTACGCAATAACTCTGCCAATTTTCAGTCTACAGACTCGAAATTTGATATACATGATGGAGATTTGGGAAAATCTTTGTAATCAGTTTCGGTTAGAAATTCAGCTGTTAAGGGGTCAAAGTTCAACGATTTGATCTTTGAAAACTCAACCAAACTCCTCCGACAATTTTGGGTATAAACACTTGAAATTTTAGATATTGGTTCCTTGGACATGATCTAACTTAACTTGATTTGAGCCCAAAACAATAAATATTAAGGGGTAATAATAGGGGTCGAATTTTAAAAAAAAATTGACCTCTGCGGTCTCTACCAAATTACTCAGACAATTTCTGGACTAAACATTTGAAATTTTACATAAAGGGTATTCAGAGATAGGGCAAGCTTTTTAAAATTTTAAGTTACCAATATATAAATGTATGTTTGCATGTCTGACTTAAAGTTTTTCACAAGATCAATATCGTTTTAAAGCTCGACACTTCTGACGACAAATATCGAAGAATTGGCTAAAAACATTAATTTTTTCACTCTCAACTAGGCACTTTTCTACAGGGGGGGAGTCACTTTCTCCGCCGATATTTTCGAAAGTCATCCCCTTTTTTCGATTATCTAGCCTTAATTTAAACCTACGTCACTTCCGGTTTGACGGTGATCGTAACAGCAAAAATGTCACGTTTTCCCCATTCTTTTCCTCCTTCGCGGTACGGATTCGAGCTAGCCTTCCTACTACCATTTTTTTTTCAACACACACCTCCAAACACATGGGCAACGCCGGGCACTCATACTAGTGTATTTATATATATAATATATATATATATATATATATATATATATATATATATATATATAGTATTATCAAAGAGTAAATCTTTAACACAGCAAATCATATCAAGAGAAAAACGTCAACACTATCGAGAAAAGGCATTCTTGGAAACTTTGTAGAATAAGAAATTTTCTAAATGTTCATTGTGTGTTCCTTCCCAAATAATAAATTTTTGTAAATCCTAATTTAGAGTTTTAATTATATATGTATATATATATATATATATATATATATATATATATATATTATATATATATGCTTTAATAATTATTCTTTCATGCCTACATGTACTAATGTTTTATGCTTACGCAATCATCAGTGTAGGATGAAAATTCCAGCGGGTCAAGAGATTCGAACTCAGCCACGAAGCTACCTTTGAATTCATTTGCTAAGCTTACACCTTCGAGTCGCAAACAATTGACACGAGAATGAAAGGAATTAATAACTAATAAATGTCTAATTCGGTCGCAGACATTAGACAATCTAGAGTGTTCGAATATATATATACAGTATCGGCCATAATATAAGGAACGGGGAAAAAATACAATTATTCATGTATATTTAAAAAATTAGAGCATGGATTTTTCTGAAATACTCAGAATAAACAAATAGAACCAATGTGTATAAACTAGTACAAAAAAAAAATTACGATTCAATATTGACAAATATTTTAGTTTTAAATTATATCTGTGGATTTATCACATAATAATATTATAAATAGATATCAAAACAATATTAGCTTTAAAATTTAGTTATGGTTTTATAATAATTTGGTTTACGTAAACATTTTAAAGAGTAAACAGTAACATAATTAAATGAACTTTTGAAATTCGATTAAAATATTTTCAAAAACGATATAATTACAACAAAACGTGAAGCAAAAATGAATTTAAAAAATGACTTCCAGGCAACGTCGGATGGGTATTGCTTGTAATTATGTTCATCCAATTGGCGTATGTGTTTACAAGTTTCAATAATAATCGGATAGATTGCTAGACGTGTCAGTTTTCAGTGAAATATAAACTGGTTTCTACTTTTCTTTTTCCTTGCGTGAATTCATTTTTGTGTTGCAAAATTATTGTGTTTCTGTCTGAAGTTGCCTTCCATACATTTTCTCAAAATATATCGGTTCTCGATTTGTAAATTTATTGCAACAGAATGCCAACAATGATGTTGTTGCATTGTAAGCTGTATTTTAGAACGTTTTTAATTGCATCTATTGATCAATATATGATGTCGTGACTTTAGGGTTTCTGGAAACACGTACACGAGCATATATCAGATTGCTAATTAAGTTCTTGCGGTTTTTAACTATTAAATTCAGATGAACATCGGCTCAAACAAAAATTATTGATCGAAATAAGCACCATCAGAATCAACACATTTTTGTCAACGCAAAACAAGTGTGTTTATGCCAGTAGCATAAAAAAAATCTTGCGTTCTGGTGACGATGAAGTCGCTGGAGGCTTTTTTGATATCGGTTAGATTTTTTAACCATTTCGAACGCAGAAAGTTGTAGAGATGCTTGAGACAGTGGTAATCGGTAGGTGAGAGTTCTGGAGAGTATGGCGGATGAGGCAGTTTCGTAGCCCAATTCGTTCAACTTCTGCAGCGTCGGTTTAGCAACGTGCGGTCGAGCATTGTCGTGAAGGAGAATTGGGCATTTTCTGTTGATTAATGATGGGTGTTGTTGTTGAAATTTCGGATGCATTTCATCTATTTGTTGACAGTACTTTTCTAAACAGTCAGTATGACCTTTCTTTGGTGCAACTCTGGCTTCGGGAAGTGTTGTGGAGCTTTGTCGGCGTCTAACCACTGAGCTGAGTGTCGCCAGTTGTTGTAAAGAACCCACTTTTCGTTGCAAGTCACAACCTGGTCGAGAACCGAGTTTTTCTTGTTGCATAAAAGAAGGAAAGATGACACTTCATAACGGCGTTTATTTTAATTGTCGTTCAATTTGTAAAGCACCATTTATCAAGTTTTTGTCTTTTCAATCTCTCTCAAGTGGTTGAAAATCGTCGTATATATTATGTCTAATTCAGAAGCAAGTTCTCGAACAGTTGTGCGTGGATTGGCTTCGACTAGGGCTCTTGATCATTGTCAACATCTGATAACCGACGACTACGCTCATACTTTTCAAGACTCTCGTCGCCGCCACGAAATTTCTTAAACCACCATTGTGCTGTGCGTTCAGTAGTTGTTTCTGGGCTAAACGCCTCGTTGATATCGCGACCTATTTCAACAGCTTTTCGGTCTAGCTTGAATTGAAATAAGAAAATTGTACAAATTTGCTTTTTTTTCTACCTTGTATTCAACGTTCTGAAAAGACATAATTGTTTTAAACGTTTGTAATTTAAACGATTAGATCGACCGAAAAACACTCTTTTAAATGAGATATAAAGTTATTATAACGAAAACTTATTTGAAAATACATCATTTGAAATCAAAATTAAAAATTTCGCCAGAACTTTCTTCTCACCCGAATAGTTATAATCGCTACAAATTCAACCTTACTGTAGAAAACGTCATGAGGTGAGATGACGAGGATCATCCAATGCCATCCGTTTAAACTTCAGTGACGATTCTATAAAGGACATCAGGCTTTTATCATATTTCTTCCTTTGGTTCTGCCTTTCATGTGATCATACCAATTGCTGGTGCTGATATTCTCTCATTCCAAGTTTATTTTTCACTGAATTTTAGTTTGTGCCTTTTTTATTTTTAGTTTGTGCCTTTTTAATTTTAATTTGTGCCATTTTTATTTTAGTTTGTACTTTTCTTGACTTTTAGTTTGTGCCTTTTTTAAATTTTAGTTTGTGCCTTTTTTAATTTTAGTTTGTGCTTTTCTTGAATTTTGTACCTTTCTCTGAATTTTGTGCCTTTCTTTTAATTTTAGTTTGTCCCTTACCCCAAATATATATATATATATATATATATATATATATATATATATCCCCCCTTGGACAAAGTCCAAAGAAGAGTCTCCAATCTAATAGGTCCCGCACTGTCAACTAAGCTCCAACTCCTATCCCATCACCGCAATATTGCATCTATGTGCCATTTTTATTTTACAAGTATTAATACTTGGGGGTCATCGGATTTTTATGTGTTGGCCAACTCTTTCACGACTGCGCATCCGCGAATCGTTCGCATTATGTTCAGAATAAGTAGGTTTGAAAACACCTTCTCAAGATTGTGTCAAGCTGGCCTAATGGTTATCGTACTTGACTCGCTGTCCTTAGGTTTTGGTTTCGATTTCAACTCAGGTATTTACTTATAAGGCGTGAACTGTTTAAAAAAACATTATACTCGCATGCACAAGTCTCAGTTTACTTCAATTTTTTTAATTCATTTATTTTTTTTAAGTAATTTTACTAGGCACGGCCAAAACGGAAGAAGGGGGTAAGTATTTTTTACGGGGTGTCTCTTTAAAAATCTACCAAACATCAAGTAATTATCCAATAAATACTGATTATTAAGTGAAGAATAAGCTTTATAACGGTGTACTTTTTTTCATAATCGATATTTATATTTTTTTTCTTGCCAACTAACTTCTTTACTTGTGGTTACAAATATGCTTAAAATAATCAGCCGAAACTGAAAAAAATGTATTGTATTGTGGGGATTGTGAGGATTGTAGATAAAACAAACAAACAAAAAAACAACTGTACACAGGTTTTAAGGTTGAAAATCCGAATTTTTCATGTGTTTTAATTTTTCACCTTTTGTGTTTTGCAGTGTGAAATTGGTTGAATATATTAATAATTATTATTATCTTGCAGATTAGCAAAGAACAAATTATATATTTTCATAATCTTTACGAAAAACTACTTTTAAATCTTTGAAAAATAAATTAATAATTTTCTTTTAGTGAGCCCAATATTGCTAATATACCATTAAATAGGAAATGTTTTGCAGAATCGAGACCAAAAATCAAGAAATCGATAAATAATTGTGCATTTTGTTAAAAATACAATAATTTCTTTCGGAAATTTGTTGTTACATGATATTACCTCACCTATGGTAGACCATAAGACCTTCACACAGTTGTACGTATTTACAAACAGTTGTCATCTCCCCCTTTTCCGTTTTGCTGTGACTTGCGCTTGACTTAGTTTAGGGGGACTTGCATCTATCACACTCTCTCGCCCAAAACACTTGGTCCTGATGGCAAGAAAGGGTCAAGAGAACCCAGCGTGATACTAGATGCAGGAGTTGTCCCGAACACATACGGCGCCAAGCATTCCCAAAATGGTCACCCATCTGGTACTGGCCAGCCTCATTGTTGCTTAACTTCCGGGGTTGTGTAGGCAACAAATATATACAATATATATATATATATATATATATATATATATATATATATATATATATATAAAATAAAAAATTACAATTAAATTTACCAAAATGATCCAAGATGGTAAAATTGGATTTTACTTGTGCAAATGGAAATTCAATTAACTTTCTTGAAGTTATATATTTGGATTTTACCGTCACTGGATTATTTATCTTCCACCAGACTATCCATTCACGTGTAATCACCTTTTTCTTCACCATATTCCCTCTGCTTCACTTTTTGTTATCAAGTAAGATCTTTGACTTACTTGTTGTTTCATCAAATACTTTTGCATGCAAAATCCGATCCTGCATTTTGCTAATTCCTACCCTCTGATGAGAAGGAAAGTACTTCTTCGAAACCCCGCGGATCCACTTATCTAGTGTTTCCTTTTTAGATTAAATATGTTTTTAACTCTTTTTCAAAGTGTGTTTTAACATGTTTTATTAACTGTTTGCTCGTATATATATATATATATATATATATATATATATATATATATATATATATAACTACTTCATTTACTCACACAAATTTAATATACGAAAGTATAGATTTATGCGTAAACTTTAAGTATTTACTTCATAAGTGCTCAATACGTAGGTAGAGCTAGTTAGTAATTTGTAAAATATATATGGCGATTAAGCTACACTGAATATTCTGCGTTTCATCCACTGTAGGATTCGTCAGGCTTATGCGCGAATTTTGTGGTTGCTTCTTGTTTTTATATATGTTGAGGATTTCTAGTTAGCCAATCGGCTTTCTAGTATCCACCGCGCCCCCTCCTATCAGCCAATGGGCATGCATTTTATCGAACAAAGGATCTGTTTTAGAACTAGGTTAGTGGTTTAAGGTGGATCTTTCCCTCCTTTTTTTTATATATGAATATACCTATGTGTACACACACACATGCACACACATATATATATATATATATATATATATATATGTGTGTGATCGTTTATGTATATTCCTGTTTATTTAATTTGTTTATTTGTTTGTTTTCTATTGTTATTGTTAGTTTTAAAGCTATTTTGTATCGCTATCCTAGAGTAAGTTTTATTTTGTGAACACAGTTGTTTGCTATTTCTCGTCTACAGTTTAATAGATTTTGAGGTTGTTTAAAGTACAGGATAGCAAATTTTTCATGGAGGCATAATTTACATGGGTCGTCTAAATGTCTACACGTGGTAGCTTGTCTCATTATTTTCCATTCGACTACCGGCGAATGTCCTCTTTCTTTGAGTTCCCAGTATTTATTCGCTAGTGTTGTTTTTATACGGTGTTCCAAGATCCACCTTAAACCACTAACCTAGTTCTAAAACAGATCCTTTGTTCGATAAAATGCATGCCCATTGGCTGATAGGAGGGGGCGCGGTGGATACTAGAAAGCTGATTGGCTAACTAGAAATCCTCAACATATATAAAGACAAGAAGCAACCACAAAATTCGCGCATAAGCCTGACGAATCCTACAGTGGATGAAACGCAGAATATTCAGTGTAGCTTAATCGCCATATATATTTTATAAAGTTATATATATATATATATATATATCGCTTATGCAAAAAGAATTAAACCCCTATAAAGTCCATTCTTCACTTAATCGTCAAAACAAACGTTAACAATACATGGACTAAATGAATTTATTTAGTCCTATAAAGGCTACCATATTTTCTCCCAAACTACCACTAAATTTTGTTTTTTTTAATTTCTCTATAAAATATGGAATTATTCGCGATAAAAGATGGAATTATTTGAAATTCCGGTACTTATGTTATAATATTTTTGCATATTCTTATAGCATCATCCTAAGTCTTATTTCGACAAAGAGATTCAAAAACCTTAAAAAAGAAATTTAAATGAGTTATCCATCGAGACAAAACTGGCGGTTAATGGTGCTTTTTGTTGTTTTTTTTATTTAAAATTCTATTAAAAATAGCAAAAAAAGTTTATATTCTGCTTTTCATGTGATAAATGTCAGGCTTTTATATTTCTGGAAGAAAGAATTGCTCAAGAATAATGGATTTTAATAGATTTTAATTTGTTTAAAATAAAAACAATAACTTGGCTTTTCTTCCATTTCTTTTTCTTTTTTTTTCTTTTTTTTTTTGCTAGCCTTAATCAAACGTTACGTTTAATACCTACTATATTTCTGTTTATAATAAGTAAGAATTTTGCATTAATTAAAATATAATATTTATGCGTATTTACGACTGGACAACGCCGGGCAGCCTGCAAGTAATTTTATAAAATCAATAGTAGATTCTCTACAATGCAATGTAAACTACAATGAATTGTGGACTAAGTCCCTACCTAGGCATGTGTAGCTTTTTTCGAGTGCCCTCTTCTGCTACGCAGGAACATTTTTTAAGCTAATTCGCTCATTTCCGTGCAGTTAACTCTCCTTTTCTTTCTTTTCTTTTCCACCGGGGATTCATACGTTGTACTGTTGGTAAGACGTTCGACTTTTCCTGTATTTTCAAGAGGCCATCGCATATCATGAATGAATTTCTCTTGATGTCATCGCCCCACGTGCTTTGAGTTCGCGCTAAAATTGCTTCTTTCATTTCATCGTTTCATTTACGTTCGCCTCGCCTTTGGGAGGATGACGTTCTTGTCGAACAGTCCCCTTAAATAATCAAATTCTATTCCACTCAATTTCCACTATTACCTATTATTATGCTGTTGTCTCACAGACCATCTGGCATTTATTAACCTTTATCCTCGAGTGGCATTCGGGCCTTGATAAGTAGTTACTACCATGTAAAAAAAATTTAATAAGCCAATCAGCACTCAGAGGCCGGCCAAACACATTTTTTGGAAGAGAGCCCAGCTAACTCCAAGGAGAAGGGAAGGGAGGAAACTCGTATTACGATTTACTTTTTCCTTTGACGTTAATGCCTGAGCTATGAAGACATGTTTACTGCTAGGCTAAAAATTAAAATATGAACTATTAGCTATTACGTCACGCATGCATATTCGTAATGCCGTCGTTCGAACATAACCTGGCAAATTTAATTTCCTTAATTTTTGCACTGATTTTCCCCAGCTAAAACCAAATATAAAGTTTCCCATAGGTTCAAATACCCTATATATTAAATTTCATGTATGTAGACCAAAAACTGACAGGAGTTTGGTAGGCAATTTTTTTAAACAAATATATACACGCATACATAAATATATATAGAAAGAGGTCTGTGTTTACTATAATCTTTATACGTAAATATTACGCAAGTATAAATCATGAAGAATATCTGCATGAATATAATTACACGTAATATTTAACTAAAGATGATCATTCGATAAGAAAACCGAAAAAACTAATAGGGAATTGATTAAAATGAATGTTTAAAAAATATGCTAATTACCTAGATCTTTTACATATGAATGCAATTCCACGACCCATATATAAAAACGTTGTATTTTATTTTTAAATAGAAAAAGGGTTTTTAATATGAATATCAATACACAAAAAATTATAGGAATATAGATTGTTTTATTTATCTACATTAATTTTTATGCATTTATTTTCTGTATTCAATGCGTAAGTAGATATTGGTAGTAAGTTATGAAAATTCTATGGCAATTAAGCTACACATAATTTTCCGCGTTTTAATTAGTCATTAAAATATAGGCCACGCAGTGTTCTCTTTCTACGAAACTATGAATTAATTAACTGCTGTTTACTTTTCATAGCAATTCTTTTCGTTGTTATTATTCTATTTATTTTTATTTTACTCACAGCTCAAATGTATCAATTAAATATATCTAAATTTGACTACACCGACTTGAAAAGCAATTCCATTAACATTAGGACGTTTATTGTTTATCTCGAGAGTCTCCAATATCTGCAGTTTATTTTTATTGTCTTTTGCTTGTTGAATTCTTGTGTATCCAGTTTACATGCATTCAAAGGTTAAATTATAGGATCAAAATGTCTTTAAAATGCACATTTATAACGTAATTGCAAACAAACCAGATACATTCTTAAGATTAGATGGAAAAAATAACTATCAAATTTTTTTGTAAAAACAGCAGCTCTTGAAAGGAAACAGGTGGAATTATAAAAATTATAATTCTAAATCTACATCCGCAGATTAAATCTTTCTTTTTTTTACTGTCAAAAGCAAACACAATTTGTCGATCCTGTTTCCGTTCTATTAAAATTTGCTTCTGTATCGTTGTGTACATATGAAATATGTCTCTCTTTATAAAGAGTACCAGGAAAGGGGGGGATAATTCAAACTAGAGAAATGGGGACAATGAAATCAAGTCAAATTTCAGAGGATACGTTGAAATTAAATATATTATTATAATAAATTAAACATGAAACAATTAATAAACGAGTCAGTTTTTAATAGTAATTTAAATTAGGTAAAGTTTAACTGAACAAAACATTTGAAAAGAGAGGTTTTGGGATAGGTTACAATTAAAAAGTCTGATAGTTTGATTTGTCCCCCTTCGATGTAACTCTTTTAAATTAAAGGCGAAAATATTTCACGTGTGCACAGCGATATAGAAGCTCACAAAAGAAAAGGTGGCAAGTTTCTTCCTAAATTTCAATCTATGTTCTTCTATGCAAAACATTTACAAACGCTTATTTATCATACAACACTGTGAACAATTTCTCTTACTCACTATCTGTGCCTAAAATTAAACGCAAATTCCATAAACAAAGTTTAATTCTTAAAATGCCCGCCTGTAAATCTCTAGAGTTCGAGGCTGTTTCCAGCTGACGACAACATGGTCGTTTTCAAGTCCAATTATTACGATACGAACCGGGAGAACTTAGTTCGGGGGAAGTCTCCTGTGCAGAATCTTATGACTCTACGAAATTGTCAATCTCTCTCCACATTCTCGTAGCATATTAACAAATAAAAATATGTCAGCCGTAAGATGTTACGGCCTATATGACAGGTTGTATTAGTTCAGATCAGCATCGTTATAGAATAATCAAGTGAAGCGAAGCACACAGGCCGAAAAATGGCAGAACACAACAATTAAGGGTTTATATATATATATATATATATATATATATATATATATATATATATATATATATATATATATTATTTTTAAAATGTAATTATCCACTGACACGTGTTTCGTCGTCTACGACTTATCAGAGTGGCTGTATCTAGCGAGATTCGAAATCGGGACCCAACGGTAATGAGCCTAAACACTTACCCCTGGACCATCTCGCCAACTGTCTGGATATATCGCGATTTACTTAGATGTTGTTTTATTTTGGTTTTAGCGATATGTTCTTGAATGAATTCAATTATTTACAAAAGTGCATTTTTACCTAAATGCGAGTTGGGAATAATTCTCCCTTTTTAACCAATTTGGTACCCCCACATGGGGAGCAGTATATATATTATTCTAATGCTTTTAATACATGAAAGGGTTCACCCTCTCCAAACAAATCTTCGTACAATACTCAATGGCCGAAGAATGGAGTGAATAAATAGAAGTCAGCAAAACAAAACCATATCTTTCTTTCTTTTTTCTTTCTTTTTTTCTTTTTTTTTTTTTTTTTTTGCTATTATTCGAAATTATTGAATCCAAACACAAATATAAGAAACATTTAAATGTAAATGTCCTAAGAAATTAATTAAGTTGTTCGTTGGTGATGAAAGAGGTGTCAGCGGGAGATGAAAATAAGAAATAAAATACTTAGCTGATGAAAACATGCTGTAACCAAATAAAATGCCCAATAGAAATGATCATCTAATTCTGGAGATTCTCGGAATTTAAATACACCATAATATAGTCCAGGTATAATCCACTCTTTGACTCGCATCTCCTTTGGCAAGATAAACACTGTCCTTTTCTCCAGTAAATATTTTCATAATCTTCACGTTTTCGGTGCCTCATGACATAGTGAAAAATTAGTTCTCTTACTTTACGTGAAGTGGGCACGTTCATCGCGTCTCAATACAACATAATCATTCCTTTTTATGGCCTTATGCCATATAGTGACAGTTTCTTTGCATCCCTGTACTATGCATCAGGATCTTACTTGCACCTCCGTGCAGTGTGACAATATTTTTTCTGCATCTATATATGATGCAACATTGTCTCTTTTGCATCTCCGTGCAATACATAAATATATACATAGGCGTTTACATGTACAGGAGTTTGGACATAGACGTAGGTTTCTGGGAGTATGCTATTTTCTGCTACATAGGGAAGTCCATATGCAGCTTCCGTCTTTATCGTCATAGTGTGTGTGTGTGTGTGTGTGTGTGTGTGTGTGTGTGTGTGTGTGTGTGTGTGTGTGTGTGTGTGTGTGTGTGTGTGTGTGTCTAAATATATATAAAAATGTAACTCTTGGTTCGTTCGTAATTAATAGTCTAAATAACTACTGAACGAATGGCTTCCACATTTTGGTATAATATGTTTACTGTACCCATGCGTGTTTCTATATATCTCTTTGTAATTATAACATTATACGTAATTTTTCTATAATAAATATTTGGTTTTCTTTGTACGGATGGGACATTTTTTTTTATTTGGGGACAATTATTATCATCACGTGACATCACTAAACGGAACTTTTATATACCAAATTGACTTCTTTCGTTTAAAAATGGAATTATTTCTTTTTCGTTAATATATATATTTTTTTTTAATATTTCGTGTTTTATATATATAAAGTACAATTGTTGAATGCTATTTTCTTGATTATATTTGTTTGGGAGAAGCACAATTAAAAAAAAAAGATTAAAACAGAGCGAAATTTAAATTTCCATTCCATTTTTACTCTTTATGAATATTAAAAGAAAAATTACTAAACATTTATTAATAATGCCTCACTTTTACAGACATTTGTTTTTAAATTTCTTAAATGACGACTTTTATCGACTTTTTTTTAATAGCATTTGCGGATGGGTATGTTGACATTTGTTTCAATTTCTTTTAAATGACTTTTCATCGACTTTCTTTTTTTTAATAGCATTTGCGGATGGGTAAAAAACGAAAAAAAAATAACTAAACCATTTACTGATAATTCTCACTTTTACAAATATTTTTAACGAATAAATTTTATCAAAGTCAAGATACCGAGAAATTGTCAGTAAATGGCTTAGTTATTTTTTTCGTTATTTACCCATCCGCAAATGCTATTAAAATAAAAGTCATTTAAAAAGAAATTAAAACAAATGTAAGCATACCCATCCGCAAATGCTATTTTTAAAAAGTCGATAAAAGTCGTCATTTAAAAAGAAATTTAAAAACAAATGTCTGTAAAAGTGAGGCATTATTAATAAATGTTTAGTAATTTTTCTTTTAATATTCATAAAGAGTAAAAAACTTTAAAAATAAATGTGACAAATAATCGTTTCGTTACTAAGACAACGTCAGTAAATAAAAAAAAAAGTGTTACGTGCGCTTGCGTCAGAAAGGGAGCGATGCGTGTTTTTTATGCTGGTAGCCATGGAACTCAACGCCCATGGAGTACCAAATTCTGTTTTCCAAAAAACTGCATAACTAGCGAAGAGCGTTATATATAGTAACTAGCGGGGGTACCCGGCGTTGCTCGGGTGTGTAGCGATGGTGTAGTAAAAGTAGGAATAAAAAGCAACCCAGGTGGGAATGGAGAAACAACAAAGTGGAGAGAGGTGTTTAAAAAAATGTGATAGTAGGCTGGAACCCGTAATCCGAAGGAGAAAAAGAAGGTGAGGCTAAAACAAAATGTGGTAGTAGGTAGGCAAGCTCGAACCCGTTACGCGAAGGAAGGAAAGAAGGTGAAAAGCAGAAGTTGCGCGCGCGTCGAATTTAAGCGTAGTCAATCGAACTTACGATGATTTAAATGCTTTGGTTATTTATTTGATTCCCCACAAAAGCAAATAAGACACAAGGTAGTTTTTAATGTGGGGGAAAACCAGCTCCTCCCAAAAAGGGGCACTCTGACAGTATCCAATAAAAATAGTAATTATCTCAGTATGACTACATTGACTGAGGACCAAGCGTCCCGCTTTTTTTAACGAAAAAGCCAAACAAACACCTGAGACGACGCCACATGCTTAACTTCGGCGATCTGGCCAGAACCGGCGTGATTATGTGCTATATATATATATATATATATATATATATATATATATATATATATATATATATATATATATGATTAGTTTGTTTTGGGAAAAATGAAATCCAGCAGAGTGCTCAATTAAAAGGTAAATCCGAAAATAAGAGCGTATTTATATTTTGTATTTTGTGTACAGAAAGTTGTTAGATGAGATAAGTCATTGGTACCGTCGGTTTCAAGCCCAATAATTAGAACCTTTTAAGATATCCATATTAAGCTCTCTTCAGCCAATACTCATCTCTTAATTTAATTTATTTGTTTGTTTGTTTCTGCTTATATATATATAAACAAACAAATAAATTAATATACAATAATTATGTTTAAATACAAATTATTTTAAGTGCAGGTACAAATAAGCACATGTAATTTACCAAATTTCCTCAATATAAAAGTATATATACATAAAAAATTATTTTTAAAAAACTATATTAAATATAAAATGCTAATTAACACGTTCCAGACTATTGTTTGCTGCGAGACTGTTACTTTTTACAGCAGCGCGTTTGAACCAAAGTCAAATAAATATCTGACGAAGAGATCTTTCTTAGAGTATCATATAACACGAATATTCCATCAGACCGGCTTACCCAAGTAATCACAGTGCAAATATAAATATACTGTGTATATGAAATGTATTTGTAATTTGTATTAATAAAACTTTTCACATGCTTCAGTTTGTGTCTTTCCGTTACTTCTGCATTGTATCGCCTTCTACCTATTTCATTTAACTAATATATATATATATATTTTGTGTATTGATTTTTAATATTTATTTTAACAGCGCTCAATACGTGAGTAGACCTGGGTAGTAAGTTAGGAAAATATAGGAGTATTCCAAAAATGATGCCTTCTATTTCTTATTCCGTCGACTTTAAATATTTCCATTGCCTTTTATTTACAATTATTCTTCCCTAAATCCTTTTTTTTTCATTCCATATAAAAACTTTCCAAATATTTTTTAAGGAACATACGTTTGTCTCTGATGAGTTGTTTAGTGGGCTTCCGTTATTTGACGAGACACTAGTAAGACGTACTTAATAAAAATCGATATAATATCATGAGTGTGAATTAAATACGTTTTCTGATTTTGGAATGATAAATAATGATTATATATATATATATATATATATATATATATATATATATATATATATATATATATATAGTAGAACCTCGAGATACGATCTTCATAGGATACGTTTTTTTTTCAGGTTACGATGTGGGATATGATGCTTTTTCTGGCCCCTGGTTACGGTATTTACCGCGCCTTATGGTTTTATTTATAATGTTATTTGATTATATACATGTGTATTATATACCGGACTGTATTTTGTTACTAATTTTTAATGTCATATCCCGGGGTTCTATTGTATATATAATTTCTAATGTGCAAACTATAAAACTATCGCTTTTTTTTGTTTATTTGTTATTGTATTTATTTTTTTCAGCTCTATACCCGCTTATTTTTCTCGGTGCCACGTCATGATACGTCGGTGGCGGCACAGAAACATGTGGTGCTTTATACTACTGCTCACTATAATTGTCATGACGTCATCGGTTCTATCGAACTTCGATCTTCTGAGTAGAGACACTCGCTTATTGCCATGGTCATGGCTAATCAGGAAACAGCGAATCTACGTCGGGCCGGACGATCAGTTTGACTGCAATGCCCTTATAAAACAGGTGAGTTGCATCTAGTGAAACGAAATGGAAAAGTGTATTTACCAATCTTCCACGACGGCAAAGTTAGACATATGGTTAGTTTATAGTGAAAGATTCCATCTTCCACCACCACCCCAAGAGGTTGTTTGGATGTGCACAACATTCCCTGATTACACTGTTAAGGGTGCATAAGGCAGTCGGCAATGGGGTAATTCTCCTTCCGAAAAAGGATGCAATTCTTGAAAGAATGGCCTCCTAGAAATGGCTCGAATTATACTTCACTTCGATCCAAGAGAAGACCATTGTTTAATTTATATTGTATTTCTTCAAACTCGATCAAAGTACATTTCTATCCAGCATTTTATTTATGATCAAAGTGTAATATATGTTAAGGTTCAAAATGGCATCCTCCCAGACATTATCTCCTCCTTTCGGAAGAAGAATTTTCTTATTGACTGTCATCTGTTGCGCTCTCATTCGTAAAGCGATCGTGACGAGATTACATATGCATTTATATTTTATGTCTTTTAAGGGAGCAACATTTTATCCACATTAAAAACCGACCTTTGCCTAACTTTGCCCTCTTAAATTACAGTTGTTGTTTTGTGTGTGTGTGTGTGTGTGTGTGTGTGTGTGTGTGTGTGTGTGTGTTCTTCCAGTGTTTTTTTCCAGAAGTTGATCAGTTTCTCTTTTGTGCGACTTATTATTAAATACTAGTTTAAGAATATGTTCTTAGATATTACTTGCAAGTCTCTATAAACAATTTCATATGCACACGGATCGTTATCAATGTAACCAAACGCAGCCAAGTTATTGTACATACAATCGGACTAATGTAGCAATACTACCACATGCGACAATAATAACACACCTGCAACGAGCCGCAATTGCGATTCGTGCAAGCATTCAACTTTCTTCTTGGCCTCCCCAATCGGAGATTATTTCCCATGCGAGTTGAGCACATTATGAAAAATCAGAAAGACCCTTTATTACGCCGGTCACGTTATCGTTAACAGTATCTACATTGCTCGATCTAATTCCAAACTTCTCTTAAATCCACAGTCCTTAGGTTCGACAAGAATTCAACATGGCGACCATACACATATACCAACATACACACATGGATACAACTTGACTTTTACACACGTGTACGGAAAAACGTCATCCTTCATATATCAACTCTTTTCTCTTCACAAATAGGATTTTCTAATCTTTTTGCCTTCGTTCACGCTCATAAACGTCTTTCTCTTTCATTCTTCTCTTATTAGGCCAAAACGGAGACGATTCAATGAAGTTATTTGTCTTCTTTTACTAAACTATAACAGTTCGTCATAAATGTCTTTACTCGCACTCGTGTCGTTATAAATACGATGAAACACTGGCAGGTCTTAATAAACACAAATCAAAATCAATTACTAAACTTTATCAAAACCTTCTTCGTTCACTTGAATATTATCGAATACTTACAGGACGTTACAGAACTATGACACTCAACGGTTGTTGAAAACAAATTCAAATTTTCGCATATTGTTTATTATTAATATTCTGATAGACTCTCATGTCGTCATATATACTATAATAGATTTTCGTATTGTCATAAATACTATCATAGACTGTCGTATTGTCATAAATACTATCATAGACTGTCGTATTGTCATAAATACTATCATAGACTGTCGTATTGTCATAAATACTATCATAGACTGTCGTATTGTCATAAATACTATCATAGACTGTCGTATTGTCATAAATACTATCATAGACTGTCGTATTGTCATAAATACTATCATAGACTGTCGTATTGTCATAAATACTATCATAGACTGTCGTATTGTCATAAATACTATCATAGACTGTCGTATTGTCATAAATACTATCATAGACTGTCGTATTGTCATAAATATTATCATAGCTGTTCATGTTATCGTTAATACTATCGCAGATTCTCGTGTCGTCGTCGGGTCGTCGGTACTATGGTAGACTCTCTTGTCATCGTAAGTAGTATCTTGGGCTCGATTCTCATCATAAATAGTATTGTAAAATCGGCTCGACAGACCGAGACGCACACATAATTTACGGCCGCTTGTGAATTCAATATTCTTTAGAAGTTTTCGGCTCAACCCACATAGGATGTATATCTCACCAAGACCATGGTGGATGAATCGAAAATCTAGTATTAATGTTTCTATTTCTAAATTAGAAAAAAAAACTAAAACAAAAACAAAGACATATCTCTGTAAGTCTAATTGCTTTTTTCTGTTGTTTTTTGTCGTTGTTTTTTTTTGTTTTTGTTTTTTTTTTACTCACGTTCTCCCCATAAGAAGGCATATCGCCACCTGGACGAAAGGGACTACTATTTGGGACCATACATAGGAAAGATTAACAAGATGTTGGTTTATGTTACATTTAAACTTCTGCATATCAGTAAAGCCAGGGAAGCAGGTAGCAGGAAGGAAATTCCAAAGTCTAGCTGTTTGAGGGAGGAACGTATCAGAATAGAAAGATTTCTGGCATTTAGGGACCTCAACGGTGAAGGGGTGAGATTTATTGCTAAGCGGGTTTATCGGGGATATGTACGTCGAAAGGGGCACAAGTGCAACGAGTTTATCAAAGCACATTCCATTGAAATACTTGTAAAACAAGCACAAAGATGAAACATTGCGGCGATGAGACAGGGGTTGGAGCTTGACAAAGTGGGACCTATTAGATTGGAAACTCCCTTTTGGACCCTATCCAAGAGGGAAGGCTAGTGGTAGATGTACCAGCCCATATATGGCAACAATACTTCATGCATGGAGTATTGTCTGGGTTTTTTTTAATCTTTGTTCAACAGTCATCATTTGTCTGTCATGATTTCGTAACCAGTGTGTTCTGCGATCAACTGGGTGGAATCTAGAAAAATAAAACAAGAGCCCGACGATAGAATGTTATTTATTTGGCATACTGAAACATACAATGAAGAAAGATCGCCACAAAGAAGGTCGTCTTAGACAATATACAGTTTTGTTGGGTGGGAAAGATATATTTGCTAGATTCATCCTCGAATATCCACTGTATCAATCGTTCACACTTATATTTTAAATAGTAATTTCATTGTTAAGCACACAGGCGTTCATGCATCTCTAAGGTGGTATGTACCTTAGTCGGTTTGTCACACCTAACTTTTCGTTGGTCTATCACATACTATATTTGAAATAGCATTTTCTTTCACCTGCCATATTTAAGATTTAAATAACATATGAGACGGTCACGCATGCTTATATTTGAAACGAGCTATAACTAACCGACATGCCCAAGAGTCTTATATTTTTATTTTGATCATTGCAACTCCTCATTTTGTCTTTTCACGTCATCCCTATGAGAAAATGTTAATAACGTTTTGTGTGACAATTGTATTATATAGATTTTATTTGAGACAGTCAGTAAAACCTGTTTGAACTAGCATTTGAAACGGTCTGTCATGCGCAAGTTTGAACAAGAATTTGAGACGCTCTGCATGAGCAAGTTTGAACTAGAATTTGAGACGATCTCTCACGCGCAAATTCTAACTAGCATTTGAGACGGTCTGTCATGAGCAAGTTTTAACTAGCATTTGAGACGGTCTGTTATGAGCAAGTTTTAACTAGCATTTGAGACGGCCTGCCATGAGCAAATTTTAACTAACATTTGAGACGGTCTGTCATAAGCAAGTTTTAAATAACATTTGAGACGGTATGTCATGCGTCAGTTTGAGCTAGAATTTTCATCATCATTAAATGTGCAGAATAAATGGATGCATTTTACAAATAGCTATTCTTGTTTATTTATTTACTTATTACTAATGTGAAACGTAAAATAGATTGCGTTACATTGGTTAAGGAGTGACCAGAAAATATATGTCAGTAAATTCAGAAGGTCAAAGAAACATGAAACTAGGTCAAAATTCTTGTCTCAAATAATATCATTAAGAGAAAGATTTGAAATGTAAGCTAGTGTTGACGAGATATTTTTTCTAATGATTTTTTTTTTTGCTTGTTCAGGTCACGTGAGATCAGTTGATACGGAAGGAATGAAACTATGTAAAATTACAGTAGTAACAGTTCATTGTTATACACCTCGTCCCCATTGCAAAACCTATTCTTTGACGGCTTATTAGTTGGATCAGTGGCTATTTATGAACGCGTCTATGACGTTCAAAAACATATAGCCCACATTAAATTCGACCTTATATCACTTCGTGGGAAGGCAGATAAATAGGAGAAATTTAACTGAACTTAGAACTTGGATTAACTATCAAGTAGGCTGTTCTTTAAGTAGTTGGAAAAATATCGAGATTGCTGCATTAGCATTTGGTTAATGGAGTCTGAACCATGCAGTAGTTTCTGGTGGAGTCTCTCGATGCCATATTAGTGGAAACTGCTACGGTTTTTTCTTTCTTCAATCAAAATCTCTCGTCTGATTTATTCATTCTCTCTCTCTCTCTCTCTCTCTCTCTCTCTCTCTCTATCTCTCTCTCTCTGGTCTGTTCCTAACACATCTGCTTCCATAAACTCTCCAACCTCAACATGAAAAATCTCAATTGATGATTTCGTCGGCATTCGATAAAGCCGCTTTCTGCAAACAGTTTTGTGTTGTATTCCACCATGTAACATCATTTCTTCCTATGGTTGAAAATACTCTAACCGATATTGATTTATCTGTTCGGAACGTTATTAAACTTATCAGGGATGGCATCCACGTTCTTCATAATATTTCAATCATAATGTTTAAAAAGCTGCAACCGGAACTGGCTACTATTCCTACAAAGCTGTCCAATAGTTGCTTAAAGTAAAATTCTTCACAACACATCGGAAATTTTCGTCAGTTTTTTCGGTATCTTAAAATACTAGAGATCAGTCGTTTAGCTCTCAGTAGAGATTAATCAGTCTGCTGTGCGTTATGAGTACGGCTAGAACAACAGAGTATTCTTTTCACTTCAGAAGAATATACAAGTAAAGCGACTTATCTAAAAAAAAAAAAATTTAATTTAAAAAAAAAATAACGAACCTCAAATGCATAAATAAAAAACGCAGAGCCATATCAACAGTTTCATGGGAGGCCGGGCAATGTTTTTTAAGCCCTTGGGCATGTGAAAGGGCTGAAGCTCCACATTAAACCAAATCTTATGTCACGTGGCACTATAAAACTATCATGTCATAAAAGGCTTAATAAAAAGAGATTGCAAGCATAACTGTCCACTCGACCATAAGCAACAACGAACGCTAATTTCTCAAGCGTGAATCGGCAAGGTATTTAATATAGAAATCTACTGATATTTTACTTGCTTATATATAAATGCAGTAAAATCACACGCATACACGCACATATATATTACAGACAGTCCGAACGAACATCGGTACTGTCGGTTTTAAATCCAATAAAGGAAAACAGTAAGTTACCGCCATTTATGGACTCTCCTCAACCTCCATCGTGATCCGTTGCTTTGAAAAATGTGGTCATAACGATATTTCAACTTTCTGTCATTTTTTTTTTTTTTTTTTTTTTTTAGTTTCAATTTTCCATTTATATATTTACGGATATTTACAGGATGGGTAAGTCAAAAAAAAATTGTTCTCTCCAAATCTATGAATTTAAATCGAAGTTACGATGACCTATGAATACCTACTGTTCTGATTAAAAAAAAAAACGCACGAAAACCAGGTCAAAGGCAAATATAGAACCATTCTAAAATGAAGAATGGGTAACAATAGCTTAAGCCTATGACGAAAAGTGAAAATAAAACTTCTCGTCTGCTTCGTTCATATCGGGCTAAAACACATTGGGCTTAAAAATATAATTTCATGTATTCACATAAAATTTCATAAGGAGATATAATATTTTATGTATCGAGTTTCAGTCTCATTATCGTCTCTGAAGAGCAGCCTATAAAGTCAAATAGAATAAGTTTTATGTGTTGCAAAACATGCCTAAGGCAGAAGGAAAAATATAGGCATGCGTTGAAATAAAAATATATATTTAAAAGTGTGGAGTGGTTCGGTATTTGGTTACTTGGATACAGCATAGTAGTATATATGCCTTGAAGCCATTTAGCTGGTTTTGAAATAATCTAGACGATATTATATGGAATACTTACCTTAAAATATATTTATATTCAAAAATTATTAAACCGAACTTCTTAATATACTGAGTCATGGATATGCGAGCGACTGGTGAACTAATTTGCGTATTCCTTTAAAAATTTGGTTTTTAGTCTATAAAAATAGCTGCTGCGGAGTCAAAATAGAACAAAAAGACAGTTGATATTGGCAGAAGCAGATCGACTAACTTCTACATGCGCAATTTTAGCTTGAACTCGCTTAACTTTTAGCCTTTTTAATCTATCCGGCGCTAAACAATGACTATGGCTAGAGCGCTAAATATTTTGGTTTCGATTCCAGCTGATGACACCAAAGTCATTTTTTTTTTAATTTTTGAAATCATTGTTCTATATATTGGGTACAATATAATAATCAATAGAGAATTTGCTCTATAATAATAAATACGAAATCTCTATAATTAAAATATCATATTTAAGCGTATTTTCCCACCAGGCAGCGCCGGGCGGCTTGCTAGTATATATAGGGTGACCAAAATAAAACGGGCCCCAACTCTAATTAAGCTCCGTTTCTTAGTGTTTTGTCCGAATGAAATGAAACTTTGGTCATAACTAGTTTATTATATTCAAACCATCCCATCAAAACACTAGGGTCTTTGGCCTTTTTTTCTCCGTTCTACAGCATATGTTCTAGATGGCCTCCATTTAGCTTTTGTTTTGTTTTTTTGGGGTCATCCTGTATATATAAAAGGATTATGAAGTTCACACTACAATTAAGTTGTCTGAAATTCACACAAATGATTTGTTTATAGTAAAGGCTTGTGTAGAACACCTTTTGAAAAAAACTGCTAATCTCAGTCGGTGCAATTGAATGCCACGGACAGAGCACACAGTAGACTTCAGGTTTTATCTAAAAGTTTTTCTTCTTCTAGATATATGTCTTAACGAGGACTGAGAGTACATCTCTCCCGGTGGCTTTAACGCGCCCTCAGATCCAATTCTGGAAATTTCTACACCCCGATGCAGTACATACAACGGATAGCATCCCCATTCTCATCTGGTTTATCATTGCTTAAGTTCGATGATCTAATGAGAACCTGAGTACTAACGTTATTACGCCATGTACAGGATGAGTCACAGGAAACGGATGTTTTTTAAGAAAACAAAACTCTGCGAATATTTCAACAAAACTTTTATAATGTACATGAAAACATTTACTTAACTATGACATTATGGAATATTTAAAGTGAAAAATTATGTCTGACAAATGATGGCCATTTTCATGAGCACAAATTTGAAGCCGCTTTCTAAAGTTAGTCTCCACTTTTACTGAAGTTTCTTCACCTATTTTTTTGGATA
>NC_136483.1:65388639-65468639 GCF_053919585.1 Euprymna scolopes
ACACAATATACACCTATGCTCTGAATTATTTTTAGATAAGGTTTGATTATTCGTATTATTTGGATTCTTCGGATTACTTTTATCATCATGAGTGTTTGGTGCTTCTCAGTAAAGTTGAGTAGAGTTGCCCTTTTTTATTTTTCTTTCCACAATTGACCATTTAACTTATAAATTAATGCTGGCTTAAACAGAGCTAAAAGGAGGAGGATAAATAAGTATTTCGGAACTTTAAAACTATACAGATCAGTAAAAAATGTCATTTAATGCGTTTGGTAATATTTCTTTTATATTTTGTTGGCCCACCCTAATTTATGTTCTGTTAGCTCTACGATACGATTACCGATGTTACTGATAAGCAGTTCATAGCTGAATAGGCGTGAACGCTAACTGTATTCGTAGGCGGACGTACAAAAGACGTGATGGTATTCATTTGGCCGATCACACATTCCGAATATAAAAAGAAAGTAGATGATTAATAGGTTATTGAAGGGTGTCCAAAGTTATCGAGTGTGATGAATCAGCTTATTTGATGTAAATAATTCATTAACCACGAAGAGGTTTACCTTGCCATCATATTTGATTATGTATTTCGTTACTTGCACTTATGTTTGCCTTTGTTTCACGGTTGTTTCATGATGCAGTTGTTGTTGTTGTTGTTGTTGTTGTTGTTGTTGTTGTTGTTGTTGTTGTTGTTGTTGTTTAACATCATTCACTGCGTATGAATCAGATATTTATTGTTGGCATTAGTTTTCTTGATATCTTCCTTGTTTGAATTTTTTTATAAAAAAAAGACATCGAGTAAAGGGGCACGTGAAGCTTGCCAACATTTCTAAGTAAAAGCGTTTCTTTGGAACAAACTCGATTTCAACTTAGCACCCAGGTCGCCAGTTCCTGTGGTTAACCACTTAACCACACGAACTTACCTAGTGCTTCAGTATGGGAATTATAACAACTTTTTCTTCCTCTTTGCTCACTTGGAGCTCTCTTCTGAATTGGTTTCCTTCCTTAATCATGGACCAGAATCCCACATGCTCTTTGACACATACCATCAACTCCTCTTTGTTATTGTTTTTTTTTTGTATTTTTTTTTTCAAGACAGAACCATTGAATTAATTCTCTGCTTCTATCTAACATGGACAAGTGATAACCTCGTCCTCACAATGATGCAAGTCAAAAGTGATTTGTTTTCTCGCTAAATGTTAGCTATGATCCAGTTAGAGATGGTGAAATGGCATTGCTTTACAGTGACAACCAGTTTTATAATACTAGTTTACATCCGCTCCTTCTGCGGTGTTGGTATATTACCCATGTCAATTTTCATATTTGCCTATCTTTATAAGAGATAAACTATATATATTTATAATTAGTACGCATAAAATATTTGCGTGAGAAAAATACGCTACTTAACATTTGCATGTATTAAGTAATTACGATAAATAGATTTACATATTGTTTTTATTGACAAAAAAAAACAGAAATTATTATAGCAATTAAGGAATAGTGGTAAATACACACATGTCTACTTTTTGTGAATGATCAAAAAAGATCAGTTAGTATTCAATTATTTTTTATCTTTATATTCGTTTCTTTAAATTTATAAAACAGGTTTCTAGTTAAAAGAAATCCTTGAGATTTGCGTGAGATTCGAACTCGGGTATAGACATCGTAAAAACTACTGCCTTAGTAATGTGTACTCTGCATGTTTGTACGGCATAATCACGTTGACACATTAATTCCTGTCAAATCATCGAAGTTAAGTGACGATTAGCCTGGTCAATACTAAAATGGGTGATAATTTTGGAATGCTAGGTACTGTTCTCTCTACTTATCTCGGCGTTGTTTCCAGATGTCCTGGACTTCTCATTGCCACTGGAATCAATCAATGCCGATCCAGGAGGTAATTGTGCAAGCCTTGCTTCACAATTATGTGTACAACACTTACAAAGGGGTATCCATTATCTCTCGAGATTGAACGCAGGCTATGATTATGATGATGATTTTTTTTGCCTGTTTCTTATTTATTATTTTTTTTTGTAAACTAAACACACGTTTCTAATTGCATACGATCAGACAACCTTTCAATAGTACCATATTTAATAGCACACAAATCATGTCGAATTAACAGCTCTGACAAACTGTGGCGTAGTTTGATTTACGTAATGTACCGACACCAAATCTCAATTATAATAAAATAATACATTTTTCTACTGTGCGAATGTTATGCAATTATCCTTATAAAGTTCAAGCAATACGCAATTGGCTGTCGTTGTCGACCTTCAATATACTTTATACAGTCGCAAATAGAAGCATATTTTCTTAACCCCTCCCCTCCTGATCCTTCTCCTAAAAAAATAATTATAATAATATATCTATACTGACCGGTGTTCCTCGTGAAAAGTCGGTCATTTCCGTCTTGTTTTAAAATGTCGCCTTCTTCAATAAAAGAAGTTCACTCTATCGGGAAGTGGTTACGTCTTCCAAGGACAACTTAGAAAATTATCATTTGAACTTAATTGTCTATAAATCTTAGATAAACAATCCGCAGTTCTCGTTATATAATAGGCATAATATATCTCAAGGTTTATTAAAAACTAGCGTTGCTTACCCGGCATTGCCCAGTATATAATTTTAAACTTTCATGCAATTTGTTTGTTTATTTTTATCAAATTATTTTTGACAGGCTATAAAAAAAGTGAATTTAATTATGGTTGTGGTAACGGGGCGAAAAAAAAAGTATTTCACCGCTCTACGTCAATAATATATTCTGGAGTACTCCTACCTACTGATCCGATTGGCCAATCTTTTAATCTTATAAGCTTCTTCGCATTTGGGTGAGTTTATAGTCTGCATTGATGATGGACAAAACTTTACTCTTTTCATTCGGTCTTAATTAATCAACTAATTCCCAATTTCTACCTGTATGTCTTCTCACCTCAAGGATTCGACTTTTTTAAATTTGTCAGGTCATGCCAGTTCATAATGTATATTTTTTATTACCATGATTTGATCAGTGAATGCATTCTTTCAACAGCTGATTCTATTTTATCAGCACTTATGGACGTCAGATGTCTCTTTTTACATTTCCTATTTTCTTGATAATAACTTGTCTGTGGTCCAACGTTAATTTAATTTAATTTATCATATGTGAAGAATTCATATTTTTACTTATGTTAAGTAAATATTCATTTTCTTTCTATTTATTTATTTTATTTTAAAATATTTAAAAGAAGTATTTTACTTTTAGTCTTGTTTAATTTTTGCCAATATTTTCAGCAAATAAACATATTTATGAATAAAAACATATTTATTTATTTTTTAAATTCTGTAATTAAGCATATTTATTTTTTTTATGTTTCTACAAATAAACATTAAAATTATTTCTGTAAAAAATCAGTTTTCGAATATTATATGTCCACCTACATTTTCGCTGGAGTCTTCAGATTAAATTACGCCGTTTACTTCCGTTGAGTTTCGTAACCGCTTGGATCAAGAAATAGCGCAAGATCGCCTTTATTCTTTTATTTTCAAAATTCAACGGTCGTTCTTAGATTAATCCAAACCACCGGTAGTTTGTTTATTTTATCTGGCTGAATAAGGAAGCAAATTTTGGTCTTAATAACATTTTATCGGTAAAGTTTTGAGTTCAATTCTCGTTAATACTCTCATAATTCTCCATTGGATATTTAAAATTCCATATTCAATAACAAAACGTTTCAATATTTTTTTTAATGAAAATAGTTCTCCCGTTGGTCATCCATTGCGGTTCTTGTATACATTTCCCTAGTTCTTCTACGAATCTTTTGTGTAGATATCCATCATTATTATTTGATCATTAGACGTTTTTACATAAGGCACTACCATGTTCACCTGTAAAAAAAGGTAGTGCTCCCTGGAGTATGAGTGACAAGTCTTCCCAAATTTTTATTCCGATTTCTCCTAGTCTGTTTTCCAATTTCTTTGGGACTGTTCCTAGTACTCTTACAATTATTGGTATTATATTGGTTTTCTTCATGTTCCATATTCCTTTCAGTTCTTTGGCAAATTCCGCGTATTTGTTTCGTTTTTGTATCTTTGGTCTTCACCCTGTGATCTATTGGAGTGTCAAAATCTATAATTTGTCCGTTTCTTTCCTTCTTGTTAATTATTATGACGTCCATTTTTTTTGTTCTTTTGTTATTATCTTATTACTTTCAGCAAACATTATTATTGTTTATTATTATCACCGTCATTATTATCATTATCAGCACCATTATCATTATTTTTACTTTTATCGTCATTATTGTTATTATTATTATTATTATTATTATTATTATTATTATTATTATTATTATTATTATTATATTTTGCTAGAAACCAGGAGCTGAGATAGAGGCAGAGGAATACTCGGCATTACATCCTCGGAAGATATTACAAGATGGCGCATACGCAAGCTCACTAGCCAAGAATTGCACTGCTTTCCGTCTTCGAGGAGGTTACATCGGTTGGGAGAACGTTACCAAAGAAGAGCGTGAATTTCCACTCGCTTTCAGCGTCGTCCTGTACAAAGAAGCAGTTCAGGTAGAAAATCTATTGCGCGCCATCTACCGGCCACACAACTATTACTGCATCCATATTGACCGCAGTTCCAATCCGTTGGTGATCAGCGATATGCGAGCCATTGTGCGTTGTCTGCCTAACACCATGATCGCCTCGCGTCTCGTTGATGTTGAGTGGGGCAAGTTTTCAGAGACCGAGGCCGAACTGGTGTGCATGCAGGACCTGTTTAAAAAATACAAAGACTGGAAATACTTCATCAATCTGACCGGTCAGGAGTATCCGTTGAAGACTAATCTTCAGATTGTTCGTATTCTGCAAGCTTTCAAAGGAGCAAATGATATTGCAGGCACTCGAAAAAAGTAAGAATTATTATGCTGTTTACATTATCCATTCCATACATCGTTATGTTATTTGATATTAGGAATCCCTATATTGCCTGTAGAATAAAGGTTTCATGTGTTTCTTATTTAGTTTAGGCAGAACATCACCAAACTTTTTGTTTCATTTTACTTCAATCGTAGTTTTCAGAAATGAAGAGGTTGCTAACACTTGATCTCAATATGAGGTACATAAATATTTGGATATTCTTTTAAAGTTCCAACTTACCTCTAAAACGATGAGTCAGCGAAAAGTTAAGAACATTAATCTTCCTTTTTTATATTGGAATCCTTTGAGACGAGTAATGTATGTATCTATTTATTTATTTGTGGTTTGTTATCCTTATCTTCATAGTTGGTGCGGTTAATCATCTGAAGAAGGCCAGAGGATGAGTTGGCCGAAATGTGATGAAACAACAAAGATGAGGATAACAGTCCACAAATGAATAAATAAATATATTAATCTTTTCAAATTGACCACTTAACTATGTCTTTCTCGTAGTCCCTCAGACTTGCCGGATTCCAAGACAAGAATTCATCTAGTCTGGTGGCGTATCCAGCTGCGTACTTTTACTAGAAACAACATCACTTTGAGATGTTGCATCATTTTTGTATAAGCTAATGTGTGTTATTCCTACCAAAGGAATCTTATTTCAGCTGCAAATACTACTCGTATGTTATTTTGAATATTTGGTAAGAATTCACTTTTAAGAGAAATTAGCCTCATGCCAGGTTGTCCTGACAAACCCATGTACAGAGAGACCTTGATACTCGAAGATGGTGTCGTTCAAATTCTCTTCGCAGACATTCAAATGTTTTCCATGATTTGTGGTGCCACGGCACAAGGTTATTCAATTGGTTAATTTGCTTTTGTGGCAGGTGTCTCCCAATACCTAATTGCGCCTTTGTTATCTGTCTTTCTATCAAAAGTCAATCCATTAGGTTTGGAAACAAAGTTGAGGAATCAGAGATTTTATACGGTCATAGTTAAAGTCGAACTTTTTATTCGACTGTGATTATTAGTAAATGTTGGAAAAACTTTGCTACCTTATTCGTGGGATTACATATTTGGAAGAAGTAGTTTCTTTGAAATTAATGTAATAATTTTCAAACGGAGATCAAATATAGTTTATTGAAACACATTTTAGGAACTGATGTGATTAATAAGTAAATAATTGCCCTCTAAAACTTTATCAAAACTTAAAAATAATTACTCCTAATATAAAGCACTGGAAACTAACCCACCCAATGCAACTGTATATCATTTAAAGAACCAAGCATAACCCAAACGCTCAAAATTATATATATATATATATATATATATATATATATATATATATATATATATATATATATATATATATATATATATATAATCAAAAACAATAATAACACACTATACGGAACAACATTATGTCATTACTTGAAGAATAAAAATACTAATCAAATGATTAAGACAAAACGACATTATATAATTTCTTGAAGAACTAAAAACCTTCTTTCAAACAAAACATGTTTTCATTCGTTATAGAATCAAACATACTTCAACGCATAAAACACCATTAAAACATAATAGAAAAAATATAGCCTTCAACATGAAACATTATGTCAACATTCAACGAATTAAAAATAACTTTATATCATTTCTGAATAAACCAAAAATAACCTCCACAAAATCAACATCATATCAGTATTCAAGAATAAAAAGGCCTTCATGCAAAAGAACATTATACAAACGAACCAAAAACTAGCTCTTCCACACAGAATTTATCACTACTAAACAAATAAAAATACTCTTACACACAAAACATATCAGTACAAAAAACTAATAAAACAAGCTCTTCCACAAAAATCTATCAGTACTAAATAAATAAAATTACTTTTCCACACAAAACATATTAATACTAAATAAACAAAAATACCCGTCCACGCAAAACATATCAGTACAAATTTTTTAAATAGCTCTTCCACACAAAACGTATCAGTAATGCCCTTCCACACAAAACATTGCAGCGTTTCATTGCATAAAGCATAAAAATAACTCTTAACACAAAACATTATTTATGATTCCATAATGAAGCACATTAATTCATTATAAAGTTATATATTGTATAATTCCTTAAAGAACCCAACACACCATGCAGAATAAAAGGATTTTCTCTTAACTACAAACACTACATAAAAAACTATATAATCCTTTACAAGTTTTACAATATTGTAAAAAAACTGACCAAAGTAAGAATAATGGCCGTCGGGTGGTCGAACTAATGAAAAGTTCATTATAACTTCCCAAAACTTTTGTATAATGTTATAGAGTGTGTTGAGCGTTAGCATCCACAATGAGTTGGTATGATATTTTGGAATTAACCACAGAATGGATACTTTTGTTTCACGCCATATCAAATCTTTATTTGGGTAACATGTTTGTGCTCCAAGATGCTAATATCTTTAAATGTTCATACATAAATGTAATGTAAAATAGTTTGCAAAAAAAAAAAGATGTTATTCAAGCAATAGATAGTATTCTAGCAGCAACTGTAATTTCGGATCTGAGTAGATCTTCGTATAATGGAAACTAAATGGAATACCAGGGGCGTGCAATAAGTAGTACCCCTGACCCACTTCCCATAGCAATAGAGCAACGAAACTTGGCACAGTTATTAGTCTTTCTCTACATAGGAACCACCCAGAGTTATCCATTTCTCTGATCGTTTGATGCAGTTCTGGAGACCGTTTTTGTAGAATACTCCAGGTTGGTCCTCCAACCACGACGTGACTTCAGAAATCAAGGCTGCATCATCTGGGAAACGCTTTCCTTTCAAAAACAACTCCAAGGCTGGGAAGAGGTGAAAGTCAGAGGGTGCAAGGTCAGGAGAGTAGGTAGGATGGGGGAGGATTTCATAACCACACGCCCGTGCTTCTGATCTGGCGACATGCAAGTTGTGGACCGGAGCATTGTCCTGCAGGAGGAGGGTACCTTTGCTGATCTTGCCCCGCCTCTAGATTTTGATAGCTTCCCTTAATTTCCTCAAAAGTAAAGCATAATAAGCTCCTGTAATTGTGGTACCTTTGCCAGGAAATCTGTCATCACTACTCCATCCTGGTCCCAGAAGACTGTGAGCATGACGTTGCCAACGGAGGGCTGCACCCTTGCCTTCTTTGGAGATGGTGAGTCCAAGTGCTTTCACTGCATTGACTAGGCTTTGGTCTCTGGATCATAGTGATGGACCCAGATTTAATCCTGTGTAATCAGTCTTTTGAAAAACTTTAACTCATCTTTTTGGCACATCTCCAAATTCATCCTCGAGCACTCAACGCGTTCTCGCTTCTGGAATGGTGTGAGCAACCTGAGAATCCATCTGGCAGACACCTTATGCATATGCAAATGGTCATGAATGATAGTTTCCACAGACCCTGTACTAATCTTAACATCTTGGGCTATTTGGCAAATAGTAATGTGCCGATCTTCCAAAATGGCAGCCTCAACTTGACGGACAGATGTCTCATCAATGGCAGAAGGGGGGCGATCAGGTCTGGGAGCTATTTCCACAGACTTTCGACCATGTTTGAATTCACTATGCCAGCGTTTTACAAGGTCATATGATGGGGCATTATCACCATAAGTTTCTTTCATTTCATCAAAAGTCTCCTGTGGTGTGCGTCCTTTCAAATACAAAAACCGGATCACTGCTCGACATTCAACAGGTTCCATTTCACGCCTGACTCAGTTCAAACACCTGTAAAACAGAAACCACAATTAGTTCAGAGCTGTAATTTGCCACATAACATGTAGGGATATAAATCATTGCACATGCAAAATTTCAGCTAGATCAGACAACTGGAAGTGGGTCAGGGGCATTACTTATTGCACGTCCCTTGTACTCCACACTCCCCAAATCTCCCAAATTGGGACCTCATAATTGTAGAGTTTATAGGGAACAACAACAGAAGTGCTCATTGGCTAGGACTAAAGTTTAGTATCTGCTTTGCTGCTATGCTTCAACATTTTTTTACCTTGGCCGTGAGGAAGGGATCCATTATTATGTTTCTGAACGTGAATATTATGTTTTAGATGAGGATTGATGATTCAGACCATTGTTCTCATCTAGAGTGTTATTTGCACAATGTTTCAGCTAATGTAACCTCCGACTTTCTTTGGGTGTATTTTATTGAAATTAGGAATCATTCTGTCAAACTCGGAAATCTTTCTGTCTAACTCAAAAATCTGCATAGAATTTCAAATGGAATTCTTTATTTAATCCATGGGAATAGCATGATCTGCACTAAGGATTGAAACTTCAACCTCCAGAAGAGTGTCATTTATGACTGAAATTACTTGATACATTAACCATTATGCCACGAGTGATACAAAGAATATAACTGAAAATTACTTAAGACTTCTACTCGGTCATGGTTGATTGAACAAGAGTATGCCACTTCCATGAATTAAATAAAGAGTTTCCTTCGAAATTTCTTGTAGACTATTGAGTTCAACAGAAAGAGTCCAGAGTCCAATAAAATACACCTGAAGAAGTTTGCAGGTTACATAGCCTGAAACTTTGTGCAAATAACTAAGAACAGTAGTCCGAATAATCCAATGAGAAATCCTTTTAGACCGAGGCAATTTGTATTTTGTTTCAATTCAGAATGCCCTTTTCTGGTAGCTGTATTTTCCCTACATTAAAAAAATTATTAACATTGGATAAAAGGACACTGGGGCTAGCTAGAGAAAGATATGGGATGGTCTCATCCAATGCAATAAAAAAAAAAAGGACAGGGTTGTTAAATCTTATACTCTTGCGGTTTTGCTCTATTGACTTTCTGGGATGTGATACCTGATAGAGCTGTTTCATTTCACTGTCTGATTTTTCACTTGTTGACTCAGAAAAACGCAGTCCCAAGTATTGAACTGTTTGAAGGTCAGACAGTTTACCTCTGTTGATTCCTAGGAATGCGGCACACCAACACCACCACTCCCCGACAGGGTTGTGTCTAGTAATCACATTGTAATATTGCCGCAAAAAAGGAACCTCCCAAAAGGAGCTTGGTATTTACTGCTCCCCCCTGCAGGAAGATGTGACACAAGGCCAAAATCCTTAAAGGAGAAGAATTATAACCTATTGAAAATTATTTAGGCAGCCCCTCGGCATTACCCTGTCAAATGCCCTAGGCAGTAAGAAATAAACTTATTCAACTCAAAGAAGGGGAGACATGACCTGAGTAGGTGAACCTCCTAAGACTACCAGGATGAATAACATCAGACCGACGGATAAAAGGTCATTGAAATGGATTAGTTTATGGTTGACTGATTGCTAAATGAATGCGAGCTGTGATCTCTCCTTATTTACCTGGATCATCTATTCACATGATGTCAAAAAATATCGCCTCTATCCGAAATTACTATTAATCTATATAAACTCACTAAATGTGGGGTGGCATTGCCCGGTCGTAAAATACACTTAAATATGATATTTTAATTTATTCAGATTTCGAATATATTATAGAGTCGTGATTTCAAAGTAATAAAAAAGCATTTGGGTGCCATCAGCTAGAATTGAAACCGAAAGCAAATCTGTACCATTCAAAGCTGGTAACGTTACCACTGTTCCGACGTGACATGCATATAAACCAATTAAAGATTAAAAATAAACTAAGATGAATGTACAAAATTAGCATATTTTTAATTATATCCTTGTATAGAAAGCTCTAGTCAACAGACTCTAAATATAACCTAATGCGAATGTACCTTGTTCATAAAACTTGCAATCAATAAATGGTGGTTATTCTTGTAACATTTTGAATGGCCTTGTGCCAAACTATAATGTGTAGAATGTTGGATGACTAACGAATAAGTAGATCCTTTGGAAATGGATCGACAAAATCAACTACTTCTTTGTTCACCACAAACGAGAAGTACTGACACTGAAACCTAAGGAGCTACTGCAACAGGAGCCAAATTTATAGAGACAGCCGAGGTGGGGAGTTGGGCAGTAAGTAGTTTGTTTACACTACATTTAAATTTCTGCATGTTGGTAAGATCGGGAAAACGGGGACCTGAAAGGGAATTCCAAGGGCAAGTATCTTGAGAAAAGAAACTATTAAAGTAGGAAATCTTCAGATATCTAGGGATCCCAACAGTGAAGTGGTGGAATTTGGCTGCTAGTTGAATGAGTTGGGATGGGGGTATTCTCATTGAGGTTAAGTACAAGTGCAATAAGTTTATGCAAGCATATTTCTTGGAAGTGTATATAAAACAAGCAAAGGGATTCAACACTGCAGCGATGTGGCAGGAGCTAAAGAGTAGCAGATAGTGTGGTATCAGTTAGGTTATAAACTTTTCTTATACTCTGTTAGTACAGATATGGCAACAATATTCAATACATGTGCGTGTTCTCACATTTTCTCATTAGTGATTATTCGCTTATAATAACCAGTGATTTGCTTTGAGTGACAACAAGTCTTCCCAGATATCCAGTACTCTCCACCTCTTTCGATAATCATTGCTACTGATTTCTGCAATATCGCAACATGATGTACCGTTAACTTTTGGTTTGTAACGACCATTGCTCTTCTCTAGCATTTTGCTGACAATAAGCCTTCTCAAGATCTTAGTACTTATTGCATTTTTCCAGTGGAAGTCTGGTTAGTGTTCTCCATCCTCAGTCTTTCCATCCTCCTTGGCCCTTCACTACAATTATATGTGGTATCAGCACAGGCTGGTGCAATCACATTGTGTGCTAGAGAAAGTGGGCATTTATGATATTTTTGCAGTTTCAGTTCCCTTGATTTCATAAGTTGTTCTTTTTCATGTTTTTGTTTTATTTCTGTTACAGCTTCCATGTGGTTAATAGTTTATGTGGGTTGGTTTCCACATTCGAGGATTTTAAGATTTCAACTGCTGCTTGTTATATAGTCATTTTGATTCTACTTTCTCCTAGTTTTTTTTTTTTTTTTTAACTGTTCCCAGTGTTCCTATGAATACTGATATTACATGTACTTTCTTTGTGTTGCATATCCCTTTCAGTTTTCTGGCAAGCTTTGCATATTTGCTTCATTTTATTTTCTTCTATTGCTTCACCCTGTGGCCTGCTGGGACGGCAAAATCTATGCTTTGCCAGTTTTTCCTTCTTGCTAACCATTATGGCTTTTGGTCTCCTTGCTTGGATGAGTTTATTTGTTTGTACTTCCATGTCTCAGAGGATTTTGTGACTTTCGTTTTTCAGTTCTGTTTCCGTTTTTTGTCTGTACCACTTGTCTGCATATTCAAAATACAGTCGTGTGAATCGATTCCAGTGTACTCCTTCTCCATGCAGTCGTGTTTGTTGTATTCTTTTGAGCTGGTTTACTGCATTCACTTATGTGATTTACCGTTTCATTTCTTTATCAACAATGGAGATGTCTGCATTTACTGTTTACCTGGGTGAAGTCTATTTTAGCTTTGATATAGTTCTAATTGCATTGTTTTGTGCCGCTGTCGATAGTCATGACATTTCTCTATTCAAGAGTCTTATTCATAACCATGTCAAACAGTTTTCGTGGGTGTCTTCTGTTATCATTTTAATGAATCGTCTATTTAGCTGTTTCCCTACCGACTTTACTTTTCTCCTATTTTTTGTAGTTTTGCTGTTATATTGTTCATTTTGACTGTCTCTTGATGTGGTGACCTAAGTTATGCATTTTTCAAATTGGTGACCCAGTTTATGTATTTTTCAAATTGGTGACCCAGGTTATGTATTTTTCAAATTGTCTTTTTCTGTGAGCGTTTCTTGCCATTCACAGTCTTTTATACTTAGCAGTCCTCTTCTCCTTTCTCTCTTTTTTATATAGTTAGCCAGTGCCATTATTTGGATGCAGTGCATTGTGCATGGTCATGAGTTTCTAGTCTTCTGGTCAAGGTGGCAATGCCCTTCTTTTGTCTAGCCTATGAATAGAGAATTAGAATACCTTAATAGCGATACTTGCTAGGTTCTTACTCCTTTTACTAGATCTACTATATAATTTAGTTCCTAAGAGTTTTCTTGTTCCTCTTGTGTATTATTTTCCAATCCGCTCTTATTTCTGTTGTCCTATCACCTCATGATTGAGCAGTTTATGCCTTCAATTATTATTAGTAGTAGTAGTAGTATTAGTAGTAGTAGTAGTAGTAGTAGTAGTAGTAGTAGTAGTAATTCGATTTCTGATATGCCATTATCAATGATTATTTACTGGCAAAAGCGGGCCAGGTTTGTGTGAACATTGCTTTAAATCAGAGACGTATCCAAATTTAATTATATATTTTACTAGCGGGATTAGTGCACCAGTGTTACGCGGTAAAATTGAAGAACACAAGAAACTCCTGCTCCCATCCCTTAAACTCATATAAAAATTGTACAGATTTTCATACACATTACTTTTGCTTACAATGCATACATTTGCAAGTTTTCTCTCTTTTTGTCAGATGAAAATAACAAACGCAGCATTAATTATACTAAAAAACGAAGCTGCGTGTGTTTACAAATAATGGGTGAAAAATAGTGCGAAATTTTTATTAAGTTTCGTTAAGAATGATTTCGGAATGAAATTTGCTTTTTGTTGTTTTTTTTTTGTATAATTATTAATCAAAAAACAAAATGTTATTTTTTATTAGCTGCTTAATCTCTAGTCAGAATAATGGTTGATGTGAAATAATCTACTGCATAGTGTAACAATAAGAAGTGTTTTTAGTTAAATCTATCTTGTATTTCTCCACAGTGATATGTATTAAATTATGAGGCCTCAGTGCTGTGGAGGTTAGTTATTCTTACTTCTACGCTGGGAAAGACGAACGGTTTATTGGATTGTATATAAAATTAAATTTTGTGATTTTTTTTTTCTTTTCTTTTCTTTTTTTTTTTTTTTTTTTTTTTGCAAACGCACATCAATAATGCCCTTAAATCGCACCCGAAAGATGCACCTGTTAACGACACAATAGAAACCTTACTCTACTTTATATACAAGATGAGAAAAACAAGCGTTCAAGTTTAACATCGTATCAATGTTCGAAAAAATGGAAGTTTGGTGAAATTAAAATTTAGGTCAGATTAATTCTTCTTCTTTGCGTGTCTTCGAGGCGTGTGGTCATATAACAGCTTTTTATTTTTATTTTTTATTCTTGTACACTACAAGATATTTCAAGCTGCACTGGTTTGGCAGTAGAAGGCAGACAAGGCAGTTTTGTATTGCATGGTCCTCCTCTCCACATTCGCAGATTGTTGGATCAGTTTTGTAGACTCATCTAGTTATAACTTTTGAGCCCCTCCTCCATTTCTGTTCGCAGGCAGTTGAGTGTTTTTCACGGTGCTTCTGAACCGGGAATGAGGGCCTCAAGAGCGGAGATTCTCATATCCGTAGAAGAGAGCCATGCTCTAGCCGTTTGGCTCACTGTTGTAGTCTAGTCTCTTCCTATTAACTTGTTAGAGTTCGACATGGCTGAGGAAGATTCTCCTTGAATTCAGTCGTTTGAACCCTGGTTCACGTCCATGAAGTACTGATAGACTTTGTGATCTCTACTCGATTGGCAACTTCCCGTCCCGCATCTGCAAGGGCAATGCTGGTGACATTCAGGTCATAATAAAGATCATACGAAACGTTTTAATTATTTTTGTTAAAAGCAAATCTATATTTTTTTCCAACAAATAAGTCACCAGACGAAACGTAAAACTAATGAAGCCATCTATTCAAGGGATGGGGTCAGGATTGAGCTCAACATGGTGCGAGAGTTACTACTGTTCCTGTGCTGAAATTAGTATCCAAACATTGAATATAAAAAAATTCGTGTACGTGTTCATGGGTTATTTTTCCTTTTCTTTTTTCTTAATTTCCCTGTTGCTTTTATCTCTACAGCGTCTCTTCGTCAGTTAACACATGTGTGTTAAATCTTTTATCATTATTCTTATTTTGCTATTTCAGAGAATACGAATTCAGAACGAAATTTGTGTTCATCGACTTTCGGCCGCGTCAGAAAAAGAAGCCTCCTCCTCACAACATCACCGTGTCGAAAGGAAGCATTCACATTACAGCGTCACGTGGTTACATTGACTTCCTCCTGAATGACAAACGAGCACAGGACTTTACCAATTGGGTGAAAGACACGAGAAACCCGGATGAAACCCTTTTCACATCCTTAAACCATAATCCGCACCTCAAAGTACCCGGATCGTTTGCAGGTAAACATAATATTTCACAAAAGGTCTGCATTAGTGTATTTTATTTATCATAATGCTCTGTATACATTTTGGCGTGAGTAATAATAGTAAACGACTAATTTTGTCCACGGGGCTGGAAATAACACTGTTTTGTTTATTTAATGGCATTACTCATACAATATAAACTAAAACATAATATACTGTCGGGAAAAAATCGAATGCTAAGTATTAGTGTGTCTATTAATTATTTTGTTGTTTGTTTACGGTATGTCAGATTTTTTGGTTTATTTTTATGCGGATGAAGTTTATTTTGTTTATTTTTTATCATGCAACATCATCTGGGTTTTCTTTAGTCCCTACAGAGCGTCCACTTCATCGACAGAATCAGTTGGTCGAATTTCTGTAATCACAGTAGTGATATGGCAGCCGAATTTCTATTTCCCTCTGTTACCTAGTAGCTGCAATTATATCAGGGTTATATCAAAAGTAATGTATCCTATTTTTTAATTTAAATTATGCTTTAATCTGTGCTCCAGAATTTTATTTTTTACATAGTCACCATCATTCTCAATGTACTTTTGCCAGCGATGGGGGGGGGGCTGTGTATGGGCGTCCAGAATGCGCTTTTTTACTTGCAGCTTTGTCAATGCTCTGAAATCGACAAACTCATCTCCTAACTGTGCTGAAATTAACTGCATCGGCTTCATAAACGTTTGACAGGCGCCGGTGAATGTTGATCAGTTTAATGTTTTTCTGCAATGACGCCTCTCTATTTCTGACACACGTCTATTGACGAGGGTTGCTTTCTTAGAGTCTCACACCGTCAATATCTGCAACAGAGACATGAAACTTTCAGGTCATTGACATATAATTTCTGTCATCATAACGATACAATTTGCAATCCCCTCTAATGCACTCAAGCAGAATAAGAAATAGGAGGCATTACTTTTCGATTACCGCTCTTATATACAACATAAAAGAAAAAAAACTCTAACAACGTTTTTGCTCAATGACTCACTTGCCTTTATGTTTTAATCTTTCTCGCATCGCTGTAAGTCGTAGTGCTTAAGTGATACATGAAGTTTCCGTCTTTCTTTCTCTCTGTTGTTATATTCTTCTTCTTTTCCTTCTTCTTCTTCTTTTCCTTCTTCTTCTTCTTCTTCTTCTTCTTCTTCTTCTTTACAGCTTTCATAAACGTTAAGAAATATGGACAAATGAAATTGAATTTTTAAAATCTTCTTGGGGTTTCCTTCTTTATAGAACGCATGTATACGCATAAAATAATCAACCCCTCCCCCAGCAGCTATCCAACCCCTCCCCCAGCAGCTATCCAAAAACTCACTACACTCTCTCTCTCTCTCTCTCTCTCTCTCTCTCTCTCTCTCTCTCTCTCTCTCTCTCTCTCTCTGCGTATCTAGTTTATATGTTCCATTTTCCTTTAGTCGAAGTTTTCACAAATCAAGGGGCCCACTTCTTGAGGCTACACTTGAACTCTATACGAGATACATAGATATTCGAATGATCTTTTAAAGTAAAGAAGTTGAGAACATAAATTCCCTCTCACCAATTGACCACTTTAATATGTTATACCATATGAGTACGTTTCTTTTTTTGATCTCTTGGTCTTACTAAATTCCAAGACAAGAATTTACCAAGTCTGGTGGAGTATCCAGCTTTGTGTTGCTACTTGAAGTAACATCATTTGGATAAGGTGTTCCATTTTTGTAAAAGCTAGTGTGGTTAGCTGTACAGAGATCTTATTTAGGCTGTGAATGCAAAATGTGATTTTGAATATTTGATCAGGGTTTACTTTTAGGGAAAAGTACCCTAATACCAGATTGACCTGACAAACCCCTGTACTCGAGGATGGTTTATAGTAGGCATTCGTGTGTTCTCTCCTGTAGCTATATATATATATATGACTTGCTATTGACATTCCCATTTCTCCTTATTCTTTTAAAATAGTTCCAATAAATCAATATGTTTATATATATATACATATATATATATATATATATATATATAATATGATGATTGCGAAGTCTTGTCAGACAAGTGCCACTCCCCCACTCACTAAGCGCTCATGTGCCTGAAGATGACCTTTCAGTTCTGTCAGCAACTTGCATACCCTAAAGCAGACATGACATCGATGGCGGTCATTGGTTTGGATGAAACCAACAGCAATGGGACTTTTATCGTTGTGCACTTTCACATGATTAACAAGACCTGTCCTGGACAACAGAGCCCGACCACACACCTCACAGATCCATAGGTCTCCATAATTGGGTGGTAAGGTTTGTTGCTTTCCATATGCTCTTTTAAGCTTCACTCGGTCTATCTTGGCTGCCTCAAAGCGTTCTGCGCCCCTGTATGTCAGTGTCCTTCACTGCTTGCGATCAGATGCCAGAGACTCCTAATTGTCAACAGGGAAATGAAAGCTCACCAAACTCTCCTTGATGCTCATCAAACTCTCCTTATTTTTTGGGCCTTATGCAAGGGTCTTTTGCCAGGAAGGAGCTCATTTTGCCAGGTGTTTGTAGACTTAACCAAAGCGTTTGACACAGTCAACCTTGATGTTCTTTGGAAAGTGCTGGGAAAATTTGGCTGTGAACCTGTTTTTACGGAAAAGTTCAAGCATCTTCATCGTGATATAAAAGGTCGTGTCAACTTTAATGGTCCGCTATCGGAAGAATTTCCCATTCATAATATAGTGAAGCAGGGTGATATACCTTCACTAACATTGTTTTTGCTCTTTCTGACTGCTGTGTGCTCTGGTATGGTTTCCGTGACTGTGATATAGAAATATAATAAAAAGTAACATCCTGTCCACTGATTCGCCACGTCAACTTAGAGGCTTTCTATTTCTGTGACGTCACTGCAGCCACACATAGCTCTTATGACTTCTACGTGGCTTACTTCCTTACTTACTAATATAAATCCGATTTTTTACACACTCGCATCTAAATAATATTACAGTCGGTTATGGTAATGCGATTTGCACATAATTTCTGCAAATACAATTTTTTGAGATTGCAAGCATAAAATAAATATTTCAAACAATAAAACCTACGAGCAGCATAAAATTTATGAAAAAATCAAGCTCCAATCAAGCATATAGACTCATTGACGCGTATAAAAGCTACCAGTATATGATTTTGTTTTTCTTGGTAGAATTTGTCATTTCAGCATCAGATAAATAAAGTCTTACAGGACCAAGTGGACACTCCACAATTGGTTACTTTTTTCTTATAGTAAAAATAATTGCCAGCTAAATATTCTGTAAATAAATACCACGAATACAACTTTCAAGTCGACGATGACAGAATGACATTTATTATGTTTTATTCGATTTTAGAAGTATTTTTTTTTTAATCAATATCATCATAATTATTGGTTGATCAACATCAGATATCACTAGGCAACAATTTTTTTACTTTTTGAATGTTGTCTAGATTTCTACAACTTATTCAGGGTTTCTGCACTGCTGAATTGGGAAATGGCATCCGTTTCTCTATCGGGTCCAGTTTTTGTGCTAAATTGATTTGAAAAGATCAGATCTTATGGCATTATCAGCTAATTTTTGTCAACACATAGCCTCCTAAATGTGTTTTTTAAAGCCCAGGTTTTGAAAGCAGTCTGCATGTTGACAAGTTCTGCATAGTTTCTGGCTGTATTGTTGCCAAGAAAGTTCTTCACAACCAGAACAAATGCCTTCTATGCTTCGTTCATTGGGTTTTGGAACTCTGGATCTCTGATGAGCTGCCTGATCTGAGGACCATCAAAATGCCAGTTTCAACTTCTCTGTGGTCAATCCTGGAACAGCCTAACACAAGTAAATGAAGCAGTCCCTACCCTTGTCCAAAACCCTAGTGAAATGTTTAATCAAGCCGAGCTTAATGTACAGTGGTGAGATGAGTATTCTGTCTTTGTTTACCAGAGAGCCGTTGATGGTGTTCTTTTCTTTGCAAGGTACCAATTCCTCCCACACAGGGCAGTCCTTATTTTGTGTATGTTTAGCACCAAGTTTGGAAGATTTCAAGGTTTTATGACTTCAAACTGATCTCTTTTCCATAAAACCAACCAGAACTGCCGAACTTAAATACTTGTTCTTAAAATAATCCTTTCCAGTTAAAATATGGCATTGGACCCTCACCAACTTCTTCTAAAATGCTCCACACATGCGTACATGTGAACAAAAATGTAAAAAACGACATGTGACTATAGCTCCAAAACTTAACCTGATTGAGCAAAACAAATGTGATGTTTTGATTCGTTTTTGTAACAAAAACACCACTGCGCTAACAGCTTTTTTATCACTTAACCTTATATTACGAATGTTATTTTGAACTTTTCTTTCAAGCCAAACTTAGTAAACATTACTATATTTGAAATTATTTCCGATCAACGCATATAACGCCGGTTGAATACGATTCGTAACTCTGTGATACTATCGATGTTGTCCCTCTCCATCTCCATGATCGTTTGGATGAAGGAAGAAAGAAAAAATAAGTATGACAAAAGACGAGAGAAAATAAGTTTGTCAGGAAACACAAGTATAGGAAATGGGTTTATCGGTTGAACAATGGAGAGAAAATTGGTCACCAAGGTAGACAAAGGAAGCTAAATGAGATTGCTAGTCAGGGTGTGGCGAACAAAAGAACCTGAGATATATTTAGAGTTTTCAGATTGGCAATGAGTTTTACGGCAATCTTTACGACAGATAGGAACAGAGTTTGCAACGGTTTATGACAGTTAGTGTAGAAGACAGTTTCTCGTTAGACACAGTTGAGGACAGTTGCGAGCTCGACTCAGTAGAATGAATGTCGCAGCTTGGACTAGATCAATTGATCAACCAACTGACAAATATAGCCTCGACAGGAAACTAAGATGCGGATCTTAGGGTGCTGGGGGCCCATGGTGTTACACACGCACCTAGAGTGCACCTAATATTTATAGAAAGTACCAGGATCTGGGTTTTCTTTTATTTCATTTCATCGTTATATTTGTGATTCAGTGTATCACCTCAGCAGTCATTAATGCGTAAGAGACAATGATACGCCCAGAATGAGAAGTGAAGATGAAAGAAAAGAAATCCACAGCACACAACGTTGGAGTTGGTGACCTTTGTCGAGTGGGGGACTAACTTTTAACTCATGTAAATCCTCTCGGTCTCCAAGCACTTCTTCCCAAGTGAGTTTCATTTACAGATAGTAGGAAGCCTCAACCGACAGACAATAAACTGACTCTTTCTTGGAAAGCAAGTCACCTAGAACTTGGATAATTATGTTGTTTATAACTACAGGAGTTTTAATATAATGCTCTTTTCTTTTCTTTTTACAGGGAATAAAATCGACCATAAACCTTTCATATCCCGCCATAAACTGTGGAAAAATGTGAACGCCAACAGCTGCCATGGCAAGTGGCTTCGATCTGTATGCGTGTACGGACCAGGAGATCTGCCACAACTGACCGAGTCGATCAAATTGTTTGCCAATAAATTCGAATGGAACTACATGCCACTGACCCTCCAATGTTTGTCTGAATGGTACTTTAACCGAACGAGAGACGAATATAACGATTTATATTACTTCAACGTACATAAATATAAAAATATGCCACAGGTTATTCACCGGATAACGTAACAAATAATGGGGAATAAAAAGGAAAAGAATAAAATAAAGAAAATAAATAACAGAAAAAGAGGAAAGGAAAATGAACAAGTATCTGTAAATTGAAATAAAGACATCAATTATGAACATCAATAAAATTACCAGATTTTGAAAAGTTGGCATACCTTTTACAAAAATTGTCAAACATTTTACAAAAATCGCCAGATGTTTTACAAAAATCGCCAGACGTTTTACAAAAATCGCCAGACGTTTTACAAAAATCGCCAGACGTTTTACAAAAATCGCCAGACGTTTTACAAAGATTGCCAGGCGTTTTGAAAAATCGCAAGACGTTTTGCAAAAATCGCAAGGCGTTTTGCAAAAATCGCAAGACTTTTTTAAAAAATTAACAGATGTTCTTTAATTATCAGATTTTTAAAATTTACCAGATCTTTTAATTAACAAAGCTCATAGAAATTTTGATTTCAATTACCTTTTCAGTAATAATTAATTAATTAATTAATTAATTAATTGTATGACGAATAAGCTGTTTTAGTGTTCTAGTAATATCGATTACATTTTAGTCACGTTCACAGCCTTCCTCAATATGATTGATAGAGCTCACTCATCGAATGAAATAGCTAGTTACAAATAATTTCTATTTCCGAAAAATAAATGCCTACATATATCTCGCCTTACAAACGTTATAAAAAATAAAGCCAACACTGAAACATGCTTTAAAATTACAAATCCTTTTCTTTTTATTTGACTAAACATGTATTTTTGATAAACATCTGAAGCTGTGACTATTTTTAGATATGTATAGAATAAGATAGCTAGATAAATTAATTTTAATAGTATGGAACGGTTACTGTGAAATAACATTCATTTACTCTTGGTTAAAAGTAATTTTCTGTTGTCTTTTTTAACAAACTGTGAGAATTATTTTCTAACTCTTCTTTAACTGGGTCTCCATATTATAATTTTTGTATATTTTTGAGGCGATATTTAAGTGAAACTGGTTTCGCCTATCAAAATAAAAAATAACAGTTTGAAGATTCAAAGATGGAAGAAAAAAGAGAAAACGAAAGATAGCAAGAAAAGACGTAACTAATAATCAACTAAAATCTATTAATCCTAAATAAAAAAGGAAAAAGAGAAGTTATATTTCCAAAGATTTCCGAAGGCTAAAAAAAAGATTTAAATCATTTTTCTAAACCATTCTCATACACACGCTTTCATATTCTTAAGATCCCGGTACAGCTTACATCCAAATCCAAATTCTGGCTCTTCTCATTTCTGTTGGATGAAACGTCTTATCTTTACTCATACTGACCTTTTCATATTTGCTCATCTTGGGCCATGAGTTATCGGATCAAATCGTTATGCTCCCTTGCCTTTAGTTGACCTCGAGTTCTGCTCCACCGTCTTGGTGTCCATCCCGTCGCCATAATAGGCCACATGTTATCTGTTAGACGAATACATGTGGCCAGCCTTTGTATGACTGTACTTTCTTGTGGTCTGGATACGTAATTCTCTAACGTCTGTTGTCGAACTCAGGCATTGCCCTTCGCGTTACATAGAGTGATGCCTAGCATTTCCACTCATTTTGCTTTGGACAATTAATCGGATTCGGGAATCGAAAAAATCAGAACCTTTCGAGATATTGGAATATCAGAAAAAACGTGTGTCTATTTTCCGATGCCAAAAACGATTCTTTTGGTTGTTTTTACTTGTTTTTCTTTAAAATTTCTATGGCCATTATTAATGATGGTATGATAAATATTTATTGATTTTTAACTATGCGTAAAACTAAAATCTAAAAATCCTCCCTACATGGGTATTTTTACATTTGCGAAAATATGTGCATATTTAACATGTTTTTTTTCAACAATCCTAACTCTCCCCCTTCAAAAAAAAACAAATCTATTAAAAATTTAAAAGAATTGGAATCGAGAATTTATAACAGAATAGGTAACTGTATCTGAACGGGAAAAATATTCGAATTGTCTTATGGACTTCTATGGATAAGTTGGACTGCTTCAAACTTTTGTGCCGTATGCACATTCATCATTTAAATATGGCATCACGGCATAACATATAAATTAAACAACTTCCGTTTGGTGTCAATCTTTGACTTGAAACTTATCATACAGAGGCTTATCGGTAAAGACATCTTACTAGAACTGGGATCACAGAATGTCAGTGGGCTATCGGCCGAGAAAATTTCTTTTCTTTTTTTTTTTTTTTGCATACAAATAAAAGACGATCCATTTTATACGGAAAGAAATATTATTCACATTGTTATTTTGTTACTATTGTCATCACAAATGTTGACATAATTTTTATCCCGCGTTTCGGATGATGTACAAGGCGATGTGCAAGACCTGACGTCTTCGTCAGGTGTGTGAATATGCATTTTTGTCGAATTGTTGTTTTGTTAACACAATGTTGTCTAACTTCTGTTGAGGGTATTTTTATCAGTATTTATGCATACAGATTAATAAAAAATAAAACTGTTCTAAAAAACTGAAAAATGCAAAAGAAATATTTGTTTGTTTTATTTAATCCATAAACAAATTTGTAAGACATAAACATTATTTTCCTCGTACAACACGTGAAAGCATGTGCGATACTCTGCCTTAACCAGCCGTCAACCAGGGTGATTAGACAGTTTCAGTAGCTCAAAGCGGTACTGACATTCCTAGCGTCACCAAGTAGTTTTCGCCACCGAACAGGGTATTAAAATATAAATAAATAAATTAATACAGATGAACAAGAAATTATAACATCCGTTCATACGGAAGATATTTCGCTCTCGACCAAATCCGGCCTGATGCATATTGAACTGTTTTCTTAAAACAATTTGAGATAATTTTCAACTTGCAGCCCATGATTTCCGTTTTTGTAAGAAACGAAATGGCTGAGTGTCCTAAAAATCCGCAACAACCAACATCAATAGGAATCACATGGCTTACCCAACCTTTTGCCACACAGGCAGCACACAGTGTCTCGTATTGGCTTCTCTTCCGTTCGTGTGCCTCCTTTTCGTGTTTTTCTCCCAGAGGACGATCAATTCAATAAGGACACTCTTCTTTGACTTGGAATGTTTGGCCGCTTTTCTGTTCGGATGATGTGAATTGGGAATTGTAGACATGTCTTGATAGCCACTAAAATATTCCATTCATTAGCTCCATTCACGAGCATCGCATTAAAAATTTGCTTTCTCAAAGGGCATTCACTTTCTTTATGAACCTGAATTATGGGTTTCTTGACTTGCTTGTTGGCTGTCTCATATTGTGCTCTCAGCAATACCATGATTATTTTCAACATCTTGTTTATGTTCCCATGTGTATATCTGAAGCGATTGTGTGCACATAGACAGTACACGGTGCAAGGTACCCCGATCACATTTACACGAAAAACACAGGCCAGAATCGAAATATCTTCATAATTTTAGATTGGTAGCCATTTGGTAGTAAATCATATGTACAGCGAAAAAGGAATGATATTGCCAATGGTTCCATTGCAATTAAACATTTCAACGATAATTAAATCGGTCCATGCACATTGTTTGGCCTGAATGATAGCAATGGCTGTTCTTTGCGCTTCCTCAGACATTCTGACTTCTGCAATGACCATGTCTCTTATTCCTTTTGGACACGCTTTCGAAATACCTTGCTACTCGTGCTGCCAAGCCCAGGCTTATTGGTTTATATCCTTTATTCGTAGGCTACATTCAGTTTCCTGTGTGGTCTTAACGTCCGACGATTTCGTCACTTCTGGATACACCTTTTAATGACCTCGTCTACTGAGTCTCTCAGCATCATATAGCGTCTCACCTTCCCAATTATGAACTCTTCCATCGTTGAAGATATTGTAGGTTCTCACAATTCGTATGTAAACCTACTTTTTAAAAAAAAATCAAGGAGTAATGTATTGCAATATATTGACACACACGCACACTTTTCCTAAAACTTTTACTCGGTAAGAAAAACTACTTAATAGTACCAGGAGTGGCAGTACTTTCTTGTCCCGCCCAAAATTGATGTCTTTGTGCTACTTAAAAAAATACCATGATCTCTTCACGTGTGTGAGAATGAAGGCTAAACCAAAGAAAAAGTCTTAGTTTTTTGTTAGTCGGAGGATCTATCACTGAAATCCATTTCAAAATTGGGGCAGATACGATCCTAACAGTCAGTGAAATTTCAGTTAAAAGCCTTAAACGTATCCATTCAACCCCCTTGGCTGAACGACAATGAAGCACATAATTCTAGAAAGTAACCTTGAAGTGTTTTAAATCAATTGACAAAACGTGTCTACCCAGACGGATGAAGACTTGTTGTTATCAACATGATCTGCGAGCTCGTCTTTTAGACCCTTACAAATATATGATATTGCACTATCTCGCGTTGAACAAATTTGTTTTTGTTTGTTTGTTTGTCTGTTTTTTTACATTTATGCAGACATTATGAAGTACCTCTGGACCAAAAATAGTAAACATTTATTTTGTTCATTCACAGTGCCTATAAGTCTTCTTTTCGAAGGTTCAGAAGCAACTATGCGAGATGAAGTTGGGCAGACCATCTAAATTTATATACGATTCATATTGAAATAAGTTTAAGAAAGTCAGTTAAATAGTAAAAATTAAAGCAGTCTCACAATGGTTACATATTTGGTATAAAAGTGAATTGCGCAGCAAAACCAAATAATATAAAAAAATTTTCTTACAAAAAATGTTTTTCTTATAAAAAAATGTTTTCGATAAAAGAGTCGGTTTCATACTGGATATAAGTGTTCAAATATTGTAAAACAAGATGGCGATGATTTTGTCACGTATGCACGTAAGGTTAACGCACAGGAATTTACATTAAAGGAATTGTCAAGTGACATGTTCAAATACCTCATTTTTGTGCAGGGTCTAACGATGGTGAAGGACAAATAAATTAGAACAAAATTTCCTAGTATTATAGAACAAGATCCAAACGCTACACAGCAAAAAGTTACGAATAAATATTAAAAAGATAATAATGCAAATATTAAAAAGATAATAATCGGATTAAAGAGAAAACGTATCACGAATACAGACTCTAAGACAAAAGTCGAATAAAAAATAAAGAAAAAATGCTATATGCAATTTGGTTGGTGGAAAGCATATCAAAATACGGTTTTTAGGATAAAATATACTTTAATTGTTAGCGCATGAGTCATAAAAAGTCCCATTGGTAAAGCAATAAGAAGTAAAAAGAAAGTCGTAATCAAAGGTGAATTCAGTAATGCTAAAAACAAACCGAAGGATCCAAGAAGAAAATAACTCCAGATAAAATAAATGACCGTGAAATTATTACTCGATTCAGGAAGTGATATCACAATAATAAACGAAGAAACTTAAAAAAGCTTTCCTATCGGGAACAAACACAGAAAAAAATTGCTAGAGAAATATCAGGTAAAAAATTAAAATTGCATGGGAAAATCTCAATAATCGAAAGTGTATGTATTCACTGATCCAGAAAATCTGTATTATATTAACTTATTGGAATTACCGATTAATTTCTTTTTGTTGTTGTTACACGCCGTAGAGAAACATAAAACGAATCAAATGGAAAGATTTATTACGAATTTGAAAAGCGAATTTTCTTGCGTTTCTTTTCAAAAGGATTCGGTCTATGTACAAAACAAAAGTTGCCTTTGAATTGAAAGAAAAATCAACTTCAAACTCCAAAATCGCACCATTTTCGATGCAGGACGTAAAAATGTGGAATTTCAAAGTTTAGAAAAAAAAATGGTGTAATTTCAACTATCGTTTATTCAAATTGGGCGCCTTCAACCGTATATACTTAAGAAAAAAAAGCATGTGCTGATTTTCGAGTGGGCGAAATAACTGTTCGAAAGACTGCATATTCTCTATTATCTTTACAAGATATATTCGCTAAATTAAACAGCAGTAGAGTGGTTTCAAAGTTGAATTGTTTATTCAGGTTAAAGTCAGTGAAGATGCTCGAAGTACCTGATAATAAATACATATGAAGGAACTTTTAAACTGAATCGTTTTCCATTTTAGATTGAAAATAGCTCTAAGCCTATTTTATTAAATTTATTGGCTGGAATGGATGATATTTTTTATTACAGGCAATAATGAGACGCAAGACAAAGCCTCTATTAGAACAGTATTTCAGAGAATTAAAGAATACGGGTTCAAGCTGAGTACTGAAAAATGAGAGTCCTTCTTAAAGAAGATAAAAATTTAGGACAAATCATTGACAGTAAAGGACGCAAACCAGACCCAGAATGAGCTGAGGCTATAAAGAACATGTCAGCATCCGATAACGTTGCTAAGTCTTTCCTGGGATTATCAAGAACATGGATGCCAGTAAATCAGTTGGTCCTGATTGCATTCTGATCATATAGTTTTAAAAGCTGCAACTGGAACTAGCTCCCATTCTAACAAAGCTGTTCAATCGTTGCCTAAAGGAGAAATGATGGACATTGGTCTTCTGTATCTCAGTATAGACCAATCAGTCACCTGTGGTTCATGACTAAGTTGTTTGAATCTGTGATAAATCAAGAAATTGTCAATTACCAAAGCATACTACTCAGTGAAAAAGCAATGTGTGTCATGAACAAGCTGCTGGAATCCATATTAAATAGAGAAGTAGTCAACCAACTCGGCAGTAATAACCTTCTTCGTGATCTACAGCAGATGTGCTAACGGTTATATTTCATAGAATTAGTGAATTTCTCGACAAAGGCTTCTTTTCTAGGGTAATTGCTCTTGACATATCAAAGGCCTTCGATAAGGTATGGCATACGGGCGTACTTAAGATTTCCAGCTACGGTATAACTGGAAATGTCTTCTCAATTATTAAATCATTTCTCTCTGATAGGCTCATAAAAGTAGTGGTTGATGGGCAAAAATCAGAGGCCCACAGTATTAATGCTAGAGTCCCTCAGGGGTCAATCCTGGGCTCTACTCAATTCCTAATCTAGATCAATTATCTCCCAAAACATATATTTAAATCTTTCTTGACATCTATGCTGATGACAAGACCATCTATGGCAATACATCACAGGCCGTAAATGACAAAGTCCTCTCTGGTTATCTCTCCTCTGATCTTGAGCGTGTGGTACAGTGGGGAAAGAGGTGGCTGGTTACTTTTAATGCATCTAAAACCAAGCTCCTATCCTTACATCATCAACGCTCTGGTCCCCATTTGGCATCAACTGAAATGGATGGCTCTCGTCTTGGGGAGGCTCCATGTTTTGACAAGCTTCTGGGATTGACATTTACTCCTGATCTGAAATGGAACATGTACATCAAGTCTGTTGCCCAGGTCGCTGGGAAAATGGTGGGATCCTTCTACCACTCCAGAAGATATCTCACTACTGATGCAATTCTCTATCTGTATAAAAGCCAAGTACTTCCAAGGATGGAGTACTGCTGCCACATCTGGGCTGGAGCTGCTAAAAACAGCCTATCCTGCCTTGATATAGTTCAAAATAAGCTTCGTGGCTTAGTGGGGGATGTCCTTTTCTCTTCCCTGCAACCTCTCTCCAACAGAAAAGACGTTGCGAGCTTGTCTTTGTTTTATCGTTATTTCCATGGGAAGTGCTCGTCCGAGCTCCAATCTCTGGTATATCCTCACCAATCTTTCACGAAAAACACCCGTCAAGCTGAAACCACTGTCAATAATTTTCCCCACTCTTTATCTGTTCCTAAATCAAAACGTAGATTCCATGAACAAAGCTTCTTTCTTAGAACTGCACGCCTGTGGAACTCTCTTCCATTTGTCTGTTCCCCACCTGACTACAACTTAGATGTCTTCAAGTCCAATATAAACAAATTCCTGATGAACCGCCCTCTTAAGTAAGACACTTTATCAAATCTCCAATACTAACGATTACTACGATACTATTCCATTGATTACAGTGCACGCAATACCCCTTATCCCCGAGTGGCTTCCAGGCCTTAATAAGTGGTGACCTCCATGTAAAAAAATGTGGATTTCGTCCTGTTAGGTTAACAGCTGATCTGTTGACTAATATCACACAAGATTAGTGAAACTATTGACAAGGATCTGATTTCTAGAGCAATAGTTCTTGGCATATCAAAGACATTTGATAGGGTTTGGCATAAAGGTCTATTTCACAATATTTCTTTTTATAGAATATCTGGAAAGGTCAACTCAATCATCAGATTCTCTTAGGTTCATAAAATAGTACTTGATTGGCAGAATTCTGAAGTTCATATTATTAACATAGACGTATCTGAACGATCTATTCTAGGCCCAATTCTCGTTCTGTTTCAGATCAATTATCTCTCAAATAACATTCTAAGGTCATTCATCGACATCTATGCATATGATACAACCATCAACGTAATCTTTCGAAGAGTGTTTATGATCAAGATATTGCGTATTTATTTTCTTCTGACCTGGAGCACGCCAACCAATGGGAAAAGGGTGGTTGGTTCCTTTACTACATCCAAAACAAAGCTTATCGATTTTCACCACCAATGCTCTGATCCTCACTTTGTCCCAATTGTAATATATGGCTCTCAAATTGAGGAAGTCCCCTGCTTTGATAAACTTGTGGGACTGGCCTTAATTCAAAACTTTAAATGGAAAACTTACGTCAAATCCGTTTCCAAGGTCGCTAGAAAAGTGATTGGATCTCAAAAGTATCTCATTCCTCGTGCAGTTTTGTATCTGTGTAAAAGTCAAATACGTCCTGAGATGGAATACTATTGCCACATTTGGGGAAGTAATAATCGGAGCACTTTTTTTAGGGTACAAAACCGATTTTGAAATCTTGTGGGCAATATCATAGCTTCTTTCTCACAGAAAAGACGTTTCTTGTCTCTCTTTATCACTATATTTTATGGCAGATACTCGACTCGCTTCAATCTATGGTCATCCCGTTAAAACTCAATAAAAACTCGTTTTATAAATTATTGGAATCCTTTGAGATGAGTAATTTATATATTTATTTGCAGGCTGTTATTCTCATCTTCATAACCACCTGAAGAAGGCCAGAGGATGAGTTGGTCGAAACGTGATGAAACAACAACTATGAAGATGAGAATAACAGTTCGCAAATATTTTTTTTTTAATTCGTCTGTTTACAACCAATGTCAAGAAATCCCCCCTCTCTCTCTCTCTCTCTCTCTCTCTCTCTCTCTCTCTCTCTCTCTCTCTCTCTCTGCGTAGAACTAAGTAAAACTTCCATCGGCATAGTTTCTTAGAACCACCCTCTGTGGAAAAATTACCTTGGGGTTGCTACTCGACTGGCTGTAACATTACAGTTTTTAGAGTTGATGTAAACAAATCCTTGTTAAACTGTCTTCTTAAATAGTCAGCTTCTGACCAATTACAACCACACGTACTGTCACACTCAATAACCCTTATCATTGAGAGACTAGTGAGTTTTAATAAAAGGTTACACAAACAAAAAACACATTTGAACCCGACAGATCGAAAACTGCTTAACAATAACATAAATATGGCACTGTTATAAATATAAAGCTTCTCTCTTTATCTGGAACTTATCTTTCTGTCTTTAGTCATTGAAGGAGAAATCAATTTTTATTTTCTTTCCAATCCAGAGTGTCATATGAAACTGCAACCTCGTGTTTAACTCTGGCTTCGTGGGAGGCAGATGCATATGAAAATTAACAGATAAAGTCAGGTTTTTTAACCATAAAAACACCGTCTAGGAACTTGTAACGAAGCCAAGGAGACGTATGTAGAAGCAGCGGCTGCTCACGTATGCAAATAACCAAGCCGTGGCGCAACTTGATGTCACAGAGAAGAAAGAGAAAAGAAAGAAGGTCGGAAAGAGATTTTGAACCACGCTGACAGCCACAGCGAGACGAAGCACGTGCCGGCGAGAAAGATTTCTTCGTAGACAGTTTAAACGTTGTCAAGAGAATTCGGGCAACGAATCAGATATCACATTGATGGAACGTCCTTCAGCAATGGGTTTGAACTAACACTGATGCAACTTGTTATGATCTTTACTTTAAATAAAATAGTTTTAAAATGGAAAATGTATATCAAAACAGTTGCAAAATGAATGTTTTAATATACGTGTAAAATAAAACTAATTTCATTATGTCTGCCGAGGTTAGCTGTTAGTTTCGATAAAGTCTAGGCTCCACATCGCTTAATCAATCGTTTCCAAACTTGATCAAATATCGGTTACAGTCTAACATATCTACGTAAACAATCAAGGTCAAGATCACAGAAAGGATGTGAGTCACACTTTTAACGATAATTTTTGTGTTTTTTATCGTAGAAATTCACTACCTGGCCCATATTGTAGCCAATAAATTCCTGGGTGCATCGTGCTATTTGATAACAGTCACCGCCATGAAAATGCTCAATCTGATTAGCTGAATATGTTTTTAGTTATCAACGTTTCCATGACATAACTTTGGGAATACTGCCCATCCTTACGTTGTCAGGCGAAGATATTTAGTCTCACGGCGTTAGTATAATAAATCTATTAGAATCCATCTAGCTCTATTCGCAACCATAACAACTGAGGCGTTAATAATATGAACCTTATAATTAATATGATAGTCTTTAGACGTCCGAATATAAATTTTTTTTGGCTTTAATGCCCGTATCAAGTACTTGTACAAATTGGGATTAAAACACATTCAACGTAACAGATTCTCACGTTACATACTGTTGTATCATCATGTACCTAGAGATAATTTTAGATCTACGGTTATGAATTGCTACAACTGTGTAACAAGTAGTAGCGTTACTTTTATAGTAAAATATCAGGAGGACCCGATGTTGCTCGGAAATGAATGAGGATTGACGAATGTTCCACACTTCCAATACATTTATTGTCATCGAAATTTGTGAAATCCTCCATATTTCAATCAAATCGATTAATTACCTACTCTAGTTGGGGACCCAACGGGGTTCACTGGGATAAAACTTCACATATCTCCCCACAGAGGTTTAGTCCACAATACATTGTAGTCTACATTGCACTATAGAGAACCTGGTGTTGATTTTATAAAATTATTTTTATATAATATTATGAATAAAAATTTAAAATGCAAACGCCAAGTATCCTAGTTCAATTGTGTTTCAAACAGAAACATTCATTTCGAACACTCTTCTTTCTTATAAAAAAAACTACTATTAATTTATACGTTGGGCCCTTCTGCTTGTGCGGTGATGAAAATTCTCAAATGCACTTGCGATTTTAGGCTGTAAAAGGGTGTTAACTTTGGTCAATATTGGACTGTTCCATTTTTTAGTCAGATACCTTCGATTATTCGATTATCGATTTTCGAAACTCATCGGAGACATTTCGATATAAAACTTAAGCATTCCGATATAAAACCTAAGAACACTCCCAGACACAAAGTACATTTGTATAAAAATTTTCAAAAGTCAGCTCAGTTGAATAAATATTTGAAGATTTTAAAAAAATCCAAACATAAAAAAACTTTTTTCCTCAAATTACTGAATTTACGATTAAATAACCTGATTATAGTTAACAAGTACTGATCAGAATTGCTTATTCATGACCATTTTCATTGTAAATGTTATGCGTCAAATTCATCTAGTCTATATACAAACTCAGACATTTAAAAAGTAGTTTAAGTCTTCCAAATTGCAAACTGTATTGAAAGAAATTCAGTTAGTAGCGTTCAAAACATTTTTTTTTTAAATTAGCCGTTAAAAGAAAATCGTGATTTTATTCTGAACTTAAGCTAGTAACGTTTTAAGAAGCTTACGATATAAAAGAAAGGGCTGATGGGGGGGGGGGTTCTTCCGAAAGTAAGTTGGTGCCGTTATAAGTAATTTCGAGATTAGATGGAAGCCGGTATTGGACTAGAAAAAAGCTAGCATTTAATAAAACAGAAATACACAAATTAAATACTGAAATAAAATGGAGTTGTTAATATTTTAAATCTAAAATAAAAAGCATGATTGAAATCACTTATCTCAACAAAAACAATTCCGTCTCCAAATTGCAAACTGTATTGAAAGAAATTCAGTTAGTAGCGTTCAAAACATTTTTTTTTTAAATTAGCCGTTAAAAGAAAATCGTGATTAATGCATCTAAAACCAAGCTTCTCTCTTTACATCATCAACATTCTAATTCACATTTGTCATCAATTGAAATGAATGGCTCTCGTCTTCAGGAGGCCTCAAGTTTTGACAAGCTTCTGGGCTTGACCATTACTCCTGATCTTAAATGGAACACGTATATCAAATCTGTTGCCAAGGCCGCTGGAAAAATGGTGGGATCTTTCTATCGATCCAGTAGATATCTCACTGCTGATGCTATTCTCTACCTATATAAGAGCCAGGTACGTCCAAGGATGGAATACTGTTGCCACATCTGGGCAGGAGCTGCTAGAAAGGACTTGTCCTGCCTTGATAGAGTTCAAAATAGACTTCGTAGCCTCGTAGGAGATGTCCTTTTCTCCTCCTTGCAACCTCTATCTCACAGAAGAGATGTTGCGAGTTTGTCTCTGATGTATCGTTATTTTCATGGAAAGTGTTCAACTGAGCTTCAATCTATGGTCCCCCCTCGCCAAACTTTCACAAGAAACACTCGTCTAGCTGTAAACACTATCAATAATTTCCCCCCACTCTTTATCTGTGCCTAAACCTAAACGTAGATTCCATGAACAAAGCTTCTTTCTTAGAACTGCACGCCTGTGGAATTGTCTTCCGTTTTCCTGCTTTCCGGCTGACTACAATATGGTTGTGTTCAAGTCTAAAGTAAATAAGTTCTTAATGAGCCGTTCCATATAAGTTATTAAATTTACCAAATTTTCATTACTAATGATTACTATATTGACCAAGTTCTACTGTACACTCTTTAACCCTTATCCTTGAGTGGCCTCTGGGCCTTGATAATGTGGTGATGCCTTTGTAAAAAAAAAAAAAAAAAAAAAAAAACGATCTTCAGTTAAATGTGTATTTCACATACACAGTACAGACTAAATGTCGTTATATGCTTCTTACTGCGGCAAAGTTAGACATGGCGTCACTTTATACGAGAGATCCAGCCTCTGTAAGGAAGGATTTTAAAATTGTCTGTATCTGATCCATCAGCATTCTCCGATAGGGAAACTTCATATAGTCGGGAATAAACTAACCCTACCCTAAATGCATGGAAGAATCCCCCCACCTGACACCAAGCAGAACCATACTTCACTTTAATATTAAGCCGATCTCTTGAAACTTCATTTCGCAATTTTCTATATAATTATCAAGATGAACACTAACCAGCTGAAAACATAATGAACTGTTTCGCCTGTCGTACATGCCCATCTGCCAGAGTACAAAAGGGGACTTTTCTTTATAATTGTAGATATCCTGGGTCCCCAAAATCGTCCACATACTGAGAAAATACTGCCTCGAGCAGAGCTATTCCCGTGTTGATGGTAAAGCCTACATCTAGCACACCTACCACATCTACCACGGATTCTGTGTTCTCATGTTTGTGCTTTATCGCGTTTATTTGTTTGTCACCCTTTCCTTGTAGCTCACCCATTTTGTTTTTCATGTAGTCAATTGAAGCCTTATACATTCTACACATATTAAGCATTTCTGGCATGGACTATGCTTCGTTTTGCTTAGAATTTGCTTTTGCACATCCAGAAATTTAGTTCCAACGATTATCTGATCAATCTCACGTTCTTCCAATTTACGCTCGTTTCTGAACTTACATTTATGTGTTTGCAGCCTACACCTCGTGAGAAAATCATCGATGTTTTTCTGTTTCGTTTTTGTGAGTAGTTTTGTAAACAAAACCGTGCAATCCGAAAATTAACTTGAGGCTCTATATGTTCTAGGAATTTCTCCCAAATTATAGCAGGACTGAGTCTGTCGGCCTCGTTTCGAATGACCAAGAATTGTATTGCCTTAGCCCTTCTTTCCCCAACAATAAGCGAATGTGATTCACTTGTTTGTCTTCTACAATGCCTCTTACGGAAAAATACAGCCCATATTGCTGCCTAAAAATGTTGAAGGATTCCACCAAATTCGTGTGGTTCATTCGTATAATTCGACATTATTCTTGTTATTATTAAAAACAATATAAGGAACGGAAGAGAAAATATTAGACAACTCACAATTCACTGGTGTAAATTCAATATAGCGTCTTTATGGACATACGTAGGCAAAATTCTAAAATTCTTGTTGGTCGGTAATAAGACTGAAGTATTATCGGAATCTGTAAAAATTCTCCTTTTTACGGTAATATTCCATAATTAAGTTTTACCACTGCCACCATGTTGTACCTTTTTATAATATTTGTTTTTACGAATAAGCAGTAATAAGGTGAAGAAATGGGACGTCATTGAGCTACAAGAGGCATCTTTATTATATTTCAAGGGACGTAACACGTATAACTAAACAAGATAATCTTAATCTATACGATAACACAACCTGGAGTAAGATCATATTAAAGGGGCAACAATAATTTTATGGTTCACAGGTTTATTTATATCTCATGAAAACGAAAAACGTGACCCGTGGTTGTTAAAGTATGTAACAGAAAGGTGGTTCTTTTTTTATTGAAGCAAATATTAATATTATCTTTATTTCAGTTTGTAATTCATATATATATATATATATATATATATATATATATATATATATATATATATATATATATATATATATATGGATTGTTTTATTTGATGTATAATAGATTTTAGCATTTCTATTCTCTTCATTCCCCCCCCACCGCACATCGCATACCTATAAAACGACAAACTAGTTCAACTGGAGAATCATAGCACGAAACGTAAATTAGCTTTTTAAAAATTTGCAAACCCAGGATTGTAATTTCAGGCTAAGACAATCCTTAATACTTTGCATTTGAAGACGGACGTACTTAATAGACATTGATGCAAATAAAACCAAGCTCCTATCATTGCATCATCAATATTCTGATCCCCATCTGGCATCAATTGAAATGAATAGCTCTCGTCTTGGGGAGGCTCCATATTTTGACAAGCTTCTGGGCTTGACCTTCACTCCTAATTTAAAATGCAATACGTACATCAGATCCGTTGCCAAAGTCGCTGGAAAAATGATGGGAGCTTTCAATGATCCAGTAGATATCTACTTTCTGATGCAATTCTCTACCTATCTAAGAGCCAAGTACATCCAAAGATGGAGTATTGCTGTCACATCTGTGCAGGAGCTACTAGGAAGGCTTTATCCTGCATTGACATAGTTCAGAATAGACGTAGCCTAGTGGGAGATGTCCTTTTCTTTTCCCTGCAACCTCTTTCTCACAGAAGAGACGTTGCGAGCTTGTCTCTGTTTTATCGTTATTTTCATGAAAACTGCTCGTCTGAGCTCCAATCCATGTTCCCCCCTCGTCAAACATTCACGAGAAACACTCGCTTGGCTGTAAACACTATCAATAATTTCCCCCACTCTATCTGTGCCCAAACCTAAACATAAATTCCATGAACAAAGCTTCTTTCTAAGAACTGCATATCTGTGAAACTCTCTTCCGTTTACCTGCTTTTCAGCTGACTACAATATGTCCGTCTTCAAGTCAAATGTAAACAAGTTCTTGATGAGCCGTTCACCTTAATTAATACAAATCAAATTTCCACTTCTAACGATTACTATGATATTGTCCTTTTGACCACTGTACACTCTTTAACCCTTATCATCGAGTGGCCTCTGGTCCTTGATAAGTGGTGATTCCTTTGTAAATATATATATATATATATATATATATATATATATATATATATATATATTGTTTTATTAAACGTATAATACATTTTAACAGGGCATAAATACATCAAACATTTCTACTTATTTCCAGTTAGTGAGAGGGGAATCTATCATCATACATTCCTCTAATTATGTCAATTGGACTTATAATAAGTAGAATACTTATAATTATTTATTTTTTGTTTGTTTTAATGGAGAATAGACAATGCATTGGGGATGCGTTATCGGCAGCTCCCGTGACTCTCGCTTCTTCTAATTTGCTTCTCAGTTTTTATTTTTGAGCGATTTTTCTTATAAAGGGAGAAGAAAAAGCTGTATTTTAAGTTGGTAGTATTTTGCGTGAACAGTAGCATGTCGGAAATTTTCTGTTTCTGTGTCTGTCCTCGTGGCCATGTCACTAGTAAGGGTGCTCGATGTAAACGTTTTATTTGGGCTGACGTTATCCGTCGTTATCAGGGACCCGAACCTTAGATTAACAACTAAGCAAGCTGTCCTATCAGCAGGTGCAAAGTACCGGGGTTGCTGTATTGCCATTTGGTGAATGGATTCTGAACCATGCAGTAGCTTCTGGTCGGGCCTCTCGATGCCATATTAGTGGGTGATTGTTACGGCCTTACCTTTTCATGTGCTACAAAAAATAATTTCTTTGTTTCTTTTTCTCTCTTACTTTCCCTCTCTGTCCTACTCTAACTAAGTCTGACTGTTATGTAACGGATGTCTGGAACCATCCGATACATAACGGTTAAAATAAACCTTTTTTAAGAAACTCGAAAGGTGGGCATCGAATATCGATTGTCCACCAGTCGAAGTGGCAAAAAATAATTACGTCGTAAACAGAGAAATCGGACGACGATTTTTTTGTTTACAAAAGTGAAGGTTTGTGGATAGACGCATTTTTGGCTGAAACGTGACATTCCTTGCACTACAATGGAGGATCGGAATGTCATGTAAAGCTGGCACGAGGTGGCGACGCACGTGTATAAACAAATTCAATAGTCGGTCAGCTGAAGAGAAATGGGTTACTGAGTCTCTGGGTCAGATGCAGCCAATGCATTTGTCAACAAAACTTAAAACGTGACCGGGAAGTGCGTGATCCATTATCGATAACAGAGTTGATCGACCAGTGGAATGGAAAAATACCGAACAAAAATCATGTCAATATAATGACGTGATTTTTGGAGTCCAGCAGAAGGAGCATGTCTAAGGACCACAGAAGACCCCCACTACTTTGTCTCCTTCTTAAACATCAGGGGTTTACGTTCCAACCTTCCAGAGGTTGAATCCCAATTACAGGAGACTAAACCAGACCTATTATTCCTAAGCGAAACTGACATTGGACCGACAATTACCCTAGATGAATTTTGTAATTAAAGAATACTCTAAATTAACATTCAAATCTGACCCCCAAGATCGCCATGGGCATGGAATAAGTGCCTACATTAAAGATGGCTTGCCATGTGGTGGGGATATCTCCAGAGAGGACCCTAATTTACTCTATATGCACTTACGGGTTGCACTTGCTTACACCACCGCATTTATATTTGCCCTCTATCGCCCCCACAACAGTGGAGTTTCTATCTTTAAGAGCATATCTGAGAAAATTAATCACATCCTGTCTGCACATCATTCGGCCAACATTCACGCCTGTGATGACTTCAATTTTCACAATGTGGAATGGTTAGCCCACTCAGAGACAGATGATGAGCGGAGGTTTTGTCAGGATTTTTCTATGGCTTTTTTCTCAGATTATTAGAGAACCCACCCGTGTGCCCAATACTGACAGTCAGTATGCAAGTGTCCTAGACTTTTTCCTCACAACTTGCCCTGAGCTATGTTCATCTTCTGTTCTATCACTACTTGGATCTTCTAACCACTCGGTTGTATCAGTTAAGATAAAAATTAAATGTAATATGTCCTCAGACGTGCCTCTCCATCGTAGTGTATATCGATACTCTATGGCTGACTGGGATAGTTTTCGTACATTTATATCAGATCTACCTCTGCGTTCCATGTTTAAAAATAATGTGTCCTCTATAGTATCAGATCTGACGGAATGGTTAATTGTAGGTGTAGATCGCTTTATACCCTCCAAAATATTCCAACAAAAACCTATCAGCCAGCTGTGGTTCTCTCTAGAATGTGCTGCTGCCATTGCGCAGAGAAATCACTTTTTCCATTGCTTGCAACGTAATAGATGTACTGAGACTAAAGCTGCTTTCAGGACTGCCAGCAACTACTGTAATAGAGTAATAAAAAAACTCGAGAGAGTTGTATGCTCACTCCGTTAAATCCAAAGTAGCTGAGCAGCGGCTTGATTCCCACCAGTTTTGGCAAATAGAAAGTAGGGTCCTGAACAGAAGCATGCGTTCTATCCCAATCATCATCAATGGATCTGAGGTCATATCGTCAGCATCAGACAAAGCCAGACTTTTTGCCAAGAACTTTGCAGCTAATTCTACCCTATGCAACCAAGGCCGTCAGCCCCCAATATTTCCTCCTGTATCAGAAAACACACTATGCGACATACAAATATCTGTGCGTGATGTTGCCAAGCTAATAAAAAAATTTGATTCTAGTAAAGCAACTGACGCTGACCACATTCCAATCATAGTGTTGAAAAAGAGTCAACCAGAACTAGCTCATATACTTACAAAGCTGTTTAAGCGTTGCTTTAAAGAGAATTGCTTCCCATCAACCTAGCAAACTTCATCAGTATGCTCTGTATTTAAGAACTCAGGTGATCGCTCATCTTCATCTCAGTACAGACAAATTAGTGTGTCATGAGTAAGTTTCTGTAATCTGTGTTAAATAGAGAAGTAGTCCACCACCTCCACAAAATAATAGTTTTAGTAACATGCAATATGGTTTCCATTCTGCTAGATCAACAGCAGATGTGCTAACGTTTATATCTCATAGAATTAGTGAATCTCTTGACGGGGGCTTCCTTTCTATGGCAATTGCTCTTGACATATCAAATGCCTTTGATAGGGTATGACATAAATGTCTACTTTATAAGATACCGAGCTATGGTATAGCTGGAAATATTTTCTCAATTATTAAACCATTTCTGTCGGATAGGTTCATAAGGGTAGTAGTTGATGAGTAGAAATCAGAAGCTCACAGTATTAATGCTGATGTTCCTCGGGGGTTCATCCTGGGCCCAAATCTCTTTCTGGTCTACATCAATTATCTTCCAAATAACATCCGAAGATCGATCGTTGACATTTATGCTGACGACACTGCCATCTATGGCAACACATTTAAGGCCGTAAATAACCTAGTTCTCCATGACTCTCTCTCTCTCTCTCTCTCTCTCTCTCTCTCTCTCTCTCTCTCTCTTTCTCTCTCTCTCGTCTGATGTTGAGCACGTAGTATAATTGGGAAATCGGTGACTGGTTACTTTTAATGCATCTAAAAGCAAGCTCCTATCTTTACATCATCAACGCTCTGATCCTTATCTGACATCAATTGAAATGGAAGGTTTTCATCTTGGGGAGGCTCTATGTTTTGACAAGCTTCTGGGCTTGATCTTTACTCCTGATCTGAAATGGAACACATACATCAAATCCGTTGTCAAGGCCACTAGAAAAATGGTAGGATCTTTCTACCGCTCCAGTAGATATCTCACTCCTGATACAATTCTCTACCTATATAAAAGCTAGGTACGGCCGATGACGGAGTACTCTTGCCACATATGGGCAAGAACTAGTAGAAGCAGCGTATTCTGCCTTGACAGAGTTCAAAATAGACTTTGTAGCTTAGTGGGGGATGCCCGTTTCTCTTCTCTGTAACCTCTTTTCCACAGAAGAGACATTGCGAGCCTGTCTTTGCTTTATCGTAATTTTCATGGCAAGTGCTCGTCTGAGTTTCAATCTATGGTCTTCTCCTGCTAAACATTCATGAAAAACAATCGTCTAGCCCAAAACCACTATCAATAATTTCCCACACTCTTTATGTTTGCCTAAACCTAAACGTAGATTCCATGAACAAAGCTTCTTTCTTAGAACTGCACGCCTGTGAAACTCTCTTTCTAGCTGACTATAATTTTATTGCCTTCAAGTCCAATGTAAAAAAAGTTCTTGATGAACCAGCCCCATAAGTAATCCAATTTACAAAATTTCCACTACTTATGATTACTACGCTATAATCCAATTGACTAATGTATACCCATTAACCCTTATCCTCGAGTAGCCTCCGGACCTTGATAAGTGGTGACTCCTTTGTCAAAAAAAAAAATTCCAACTTCCCCTCGATGTGGTTGAGAAGGGAGGCTGCCTTCTAGCCGTCAATGCTCGTCTCTTTCAGGCACAACCACGGCCACCGAAATATTAACCGTGACACGACCCAACAGAGATAGAAAAAAAGAGAAGAAATTGAAACTACGTCATCACTATTCCAGTTCTGACGTCACTTCCTATGACTTTGTGGTAGTAGTCGTTGTGACGAACTGAATCTTCGTATGGTGTTCGAAGTGAATAAAGAGCTGACCCACTTATACAACATTAATATCTACATATAGCAAATGCGAGTTGAGGCGATTAATGATTTATGAACAGATTTAAAATGTAATCATATCTGGTGGTTTTTCTATTGTTGTTTAGAATAGCTAACAAAAAAAAAGGTGAAAAAATAAATATTCAATAAATAAAGGTTACCAAAGGCCAAGCTTGATAGAACATTACATTTTCGCACCAATAGCGATATTTATTGGATATGTTTCTCTCAGGATCTTATTTAATTTTCGATTTTAAGCGCTTATTGAAGATCGACTATGGCTCTAATGAGACCGCCATTTCTTGTTCTAACTCAAAAGGCTTTGCAGTACTTTTATTTTTAAGTAAAATAACACTTTAAAATAACTTAAAACACAAAAATACTTATTCAGATAAGTAGAAAAGTAACTTAGCTTGCCTTGGGTAACATTTTATTTGTTGTACTAGCATGGGTGCCCGGCGTTGCCCGGGTGTTTGGAGGTGTATGCTGAGCAAAAAAAAGGGGGTAATTTTTTAAACTTTGACCCCTATTATGACCCCTGAAAATTTATTGTTTTGGGCTCAAATTAAGTTATTAAGTTAGATCCATGTCCACGGAAGCTGTATCTAAAATTTCAAGTGTGTAGACCCAAAATTGTCGGAGAAGTTTGGTAGAGTTCTCAAAGCTCAAATCGTTGAACTTTGACCCCTTAATCGCCAAATTTCTGGCTAAAAACCGATCACATAGATTTTTACAAATCTCAGTACCCTGTATATCAAATTTCGAGTCTGTAGACTAAAAATTGACAGTTATTTCGTAGGGAAATGTACACATACACACACACACACACACACTTTCAATTTTTTAGATATATAGATTTAAAATTTGAGTCTGACAGAATGACATAATTATATTGCAAACCGATATATTAAACAAACGAACTTCAAAGAGACAAATGAACACATAAGTAAAAACAATTTGTATTAGAAAAAATTTATTATTCCACGTCTTTTTTTACAGACCTGACGACTGAGGTTCGCTCTTAATAAAAATTGTTTTTTATAGTCTTAATTTTGACTTCCTTTTTCATAAAAAGTTTTTAAAAAAATCAAGAAAGAAAAAAAATTTAATTTTATTTTTTCATTAATTTCTTTCTGTGCAAAGCAATTCTTTCAAACTTACTCTGTTTCCAAAATGTTTTTATTTTATTCCCCTCCCCCTTCATTCATTTTCCTCCGCATCCTGGCAAGTATTAAAATAAACCATTTATAATATTTATTTATGGATTTATTTACTTATCATTTCTTTTCTATCGGTAAATGAATTCCATTTAAAAAAAAAACTGTAAAAGTCACGTTAAAGGTGATTAAGTTGGAAAGTAAGTAAAAATTTACCCTTTTTACTTTTATACGATTTCTGATCACTTTGAAAAAGGTGTGTGTGTGTTTTAAAAATGTTTTTTAACTGCTATAATCTCATTTATATATATATATATATATATATATATATATATATATATATATATATATATATATATATATATATATAACAACGTGAGTATTCATATCGTGGGTTTGTATTAATGTACACATAGATTCGAAAAAATAGTCAAAAACAAATATATAAATAAATGTTATCAAAGGCAAGATAAGTTACTTTTCTACCTAACTGGATATATTTTTTGTGTTTTTATTCAATGTAATATATTTATTCAGCTCGAAAAACATACAGTGTTTACCGATGTGTTGGAAAATTCAAGATGGCGTCTCACACCCTCTTTAACACCGTAAGTTTTGGAAAAGGTGTTATAAATATAAAAAACTATACAAAATACTAATAAAAACCCGCCGAATATATGGCAACCTATGTCACGGTAACATATATTGAGCGAGTTTTTAACAGTATTTTAACAGGGCACATCGTAAAAACTGACCCATTAATTTTCCTGAAGTAAAAACTATATAGTTTTTAAACTTTTAAAACTGTACATTATAAAAAGAAAACTGTTCGAGTGATTTTTTTTTTTACATGGGTGTCACCACTTATCAAGGCCCAGAGGCCACTCAAGGATAAGGGTTAATAGGTATACATTAGTCATTGTGATTTTAGCATAGTAATCAGTGGGAATTCTGTAACTTGGATTACTTGAAAAAGAAAACTGGTCGAATGATTGAAAATGAAAACAAAATAACAATGTAAATATATTGATAAGAAAAAAACAAAAACAAACGAAGTTTCCGTTTCAGGAACCCGAGTTTAATTTTATGTCGTAATCATTCAACTCGTTAGCGGTTTTATTCAGCGATTAGGGATAACAATACGACATATCTAAATACCAAAGCGATTTTTTTTTAATTTTTTTTTTTTTATTAAAACTAAACCTGTTTAGGTTTAATGAACCAATTTTTTTAAAGCCAACACTTTAGTTATTTTGAGAGCGTGCAACTGCACCGAAAGGTTGATTAGGAAACTCCAAATCCTTTTATGACTCGAAAAAAAAGGGCTTTTTATCGGCTTAAATGATAAACTAATGTTAAATATTAGTATTTAATATAATGAGATATCAATCTACACAATTTGCCATCGATTCTGAAATAAAATGAAATCCTGACATTGTGATCAATTTTGCAGGTGTTATGTGCCAAATATTGAAATAAGAATGTTTAAATTCAATTATTGTAATTTAAGTCTTTAATTTTAAAGTCGATTTTATTTATAAAATATCTTTTTAGAAATCAATCTCAAAAACAATCTGAACAATAAATCTCTTTTGTTATGGCTAAGTTTTTGTCAAGGGTAGAAATTATAATAGACAAGTATTCATCCATGATGACATTTTACCGATTTCCTGGTTTACAGGTATTCTTGCTAAATTTCTTCGAAAGAATTGACATAAACAATACTTCAACTAAATACGTATATTTCATGCAATAATGACTTTTGTTTCTTCTGACTTTTCCTAAACTAAACATAAAACATCGGTTAGGGTTAGTTTATCATTCTGTAAAAGTACCTTCCGTTTTTTTAATTTTTTTTTTGTACTTCTGCAGAGAAGGTAAAAAACCGATAAAAACTGGATATATTTTTCGTGTTTTTATTCAATTTAACATGTTTATTCAGCTCGAAAAGAATACAGTGTTTACCGATGTGTTGGAAAATTCAAGATGGCGTCTCACACATTCTTTAACACCGTAAGTTTGGGAAAAGGTGTTATAAATAAAAAACTATACAAAATACTATTAAAACCCCGCCGAATATATGTCAACCTATGTCACGGTAACATATATTGAGCGAGTTTTTAACAGTATTTTAACCGGTTTTTTATTTATTACACCTTTTTCCAAACTTACCGTGTTAAAGAGAGAATCGGCCGTCATCTTGAATTTTCCAATACATCGGTAAACACTGTATGCTTTTCGAGCTGAATAAACATGTTAAATTGAATAAAAACACGAAAAATATATCCAGTTTGGTAGAAAAGTAATTTATCTTGCCTTTGATAACATTTATTTGTTATATATTTGTTTTTTGGCAACTTATTCGAATCTATGTGTACAGTAATACAAACCCGAAATTAATTTAAGACCACGAGTGAAATGAGAAAATGAAGAAAATCACATTTACTGTGTGTGTTTACTGTTTAGTTAAGTCAGCGGGTTTGGTTGCCATAACAACGTGATGGTAGTGAACGTGTGTGTGTGCGTGTGTGCGCGTTTCGTGTAGTTTAGTTTCGTATAATAGTTTCGCATATAAGTTTCGTATTTTTTTAATTTGTAAATAACAAGTTATTAAAAAATTAAACCCTTCCAAGATGGACAATAAATAAAGCCATAATATTTTATGGTAAAGGTAAGAGCGTAGAAACGATTGTTTTTTAGGAGATGTGATTATTGGATTAACCAATCAGAAATCGTCTGTGGCACACACATCTCTGTTTTTATAGATATATATAGGTCGAGGTAATTAGTTAAAGAAATTTAATATAATGTGATATATAGATAGATTAAATGTTAAATAGATTTTGTAAATAGTACAGTTGAAATGATTAGAATATTTCCAATATGTAATAAGGTCGAGGTAATTAGTTAAAGAGATTTAATATAATGTGATATGCAAATGAGCATAAGTCATTCGATATGGGGGTGGTTTGTAGACTAGTATATAAAGAAATTAGGCAAAGATTCTTATGTCTCCTTTAACAGAAACATCCTAAAATGGGTTCTAATGTTTCTCTACCAGGAGAGATCTACCCTCTTACCTCCTTTATATTTCGTTGATGATGGAGAGCTGTACACACAGACAGAAACACACGAACCCTATTACTTTATAAAAATATAGATATGTACTTTTTTCACATTTTTGTGGGTTATTCTAATAAATTCCCTGTTGTTTTCTGCACGCTCAAACAAGACTTATCCTCCCAAACCATTTAATCTATTAAACAAACACTGAAAAGATTATTAGAGCATTCAAAGAAATTTGTTGTCGCTTTATCAACAGCAAAAATGGTATGAAAACGTAGTGGGTGAAAATAATAATTATTTGCTCAATTAACTACGAAATAATTACTTTGCCAGCTAGATTGACTTTACGGAAGTGGTTAATAAACGTCGCATATTATTCACGCGCGCATGTGCAAGTAATAGTGGCGTGGCAAAAGAGGGCACGGGGGGGGTCGAGAGGACAGAGGGGCGGTCTGCTTCGGGCGACACGTGCCAGGAAGGCGGTATTTTGATAGGGTAAAATAGAAATTAGAAAATAGAACAAATTAAAATAATAAAAAGTTAACAAAAAAAAAAATCTGAAATCTTATACCAAAATGACTTTTTAAGGTCGTAATATGTTTTTGTGTTTTATGTGTTTAATACTGTTTTTAGGCACCTCCAAACCGTTGTGTAGAACGTTATCATTATACACATTTAGTAGTGACGTCATCATTTCGTGTGTTTACTATAGTTTGAGTCAAATTCTATGGAAGATCATTTACGCAGAAATTTATGAATATATAAAATGTACAATAAAAAATGGATAAAAAAACAATATAAGACTTACCTTTTATAAAACAAATAGATTTTTAATAACGAACTACACAGACGATAAAATAAATTTTAACCTGTTCTGTTGATACATGTATCTAAAAATGATGTCGCTTAAAGACCTCCGTATTTTTTTGGAAAAAGATTTTAATTATCACCTCTGTCATGTTAAATAATCAAATCCAAACGATTTTTTAAGTCGATTTTGCTTTTGTAATTTTTATTATCTCAAGAATCATATATTCTATTATATGAATATATTTTTATTATTGTTATATAAAAACAATCTGTTTAAACTTCATATCATGTAATATTTGAATATAATATCATTTAAAGTTTTTTAAAAATAATTATTTTTTTAGAATTCTGTTTTTTTTGTTTTTTTTGTTGTAATTCAAATAATTATATTTCCGAAAAAAAAATCAAGAAAAATTATTTATTTTATTTGTTTAACATAATAATATTGATTTTATGTCCAATTTTATTTACAACTTTAAGGTAAGTGAAAAAATGGCGATATTTTTCATATATATATATATATATATATGAATTATTCGATCTTTTTAGCTTTAAAAAGATTGAAATTTTTATCGACCTACATTTTTTTCTTAGATTTCGTAACATGAAATATGGGGGGGGGGGGGTAAAACACCTTAAAAAATATTTCCTCTAATATATTTAACGAAACTTATTTTTATTATGTAAGTTCATTTAATAATGAATAAATATTGAAAATTTCAGGACAATATTACTATTATTTGATTTTGCTAGATTTTTAAAACATGGGTGTGTTAACGGCTTAAAAAACGTCACTACATAGGAACGTTGTTTTAAATCGTCGATAAGCTTATAACTACTCGAAAAATGTAATTCAAACCCTATTTTTTTTCAATTAAAGGAGCAAGGACCAAGGTTTCATTTTAAAAAAAGTGTTTTTTAAAGAAAAGGTTTTAAACTTCGAATTTTACAGGTAAATTTCTAAAAAATAAAAAGAAGTATTTTTTTAAATTAAAGTTTAAATTTAAAGTTTTAAATTTGAATATATTATTGATTGATCCTTTATCTTCAATATTTGATATATAAAACTTTGGTGAGTAAATTAATTATTTACTTTTTAATAGACATTTCAAAATGGGGGGGGGCGTGAATTAAAAAAAAACGTTTGTCTAAAATATTATATTCGGTTTATTGGAAAGAGCATAACATTTCACATTGACCCTGAAAATATCGTAAAAATTGAATCAATAAAAGAATTTTGATAGATTTTAAAAGTTTAAAAATTGAAAAATACTTAACTCGTAAATTCAATTGATTTTATTACTGTGCTTTTTTTTTTAAATAAAAAATAATATTTCTATTACTTTTTATACAACTTTAATAGTTTATTTTTTTCATAAAGAAAATAAACAACCCACTTTTAAAACAGAAATTACGAGTGTTTTTATATTTTATTCACAGTTTCGTGTTAGGGGTGTCAAAAATTCCCAAAAAATTCTGATACACCTACGCAATTCTCTATCTATATAAAAGCCAAGTACGTCCAAGGATGGAGTACTGCTGCAACATCTGGGTAGGAGCTGCTAAAAAAGCCTATCCTGCCTTTACAGAGTACAAAATAGACTTCGAAGCCTTTTCTCTTCCCTGCAACCTCTCTCCAACAGAAGGCACGTTGCGAGCCTGTCTCTGTTTTATCGTTATTTCCATGGGAAGTGCTCGCCATAGCTCCAATCTCTGGTCTCCCCCTCGCAAATCTTCCACGAAAAACACCTGTCTATCTGAAACCACTGTCAGTAATTTTCTCCACTCTTTATTTGTGCCTAAATCAAAACGTAGATTCCATGGACAAAGCTTCTTTCTTAGAAGTTTGCCTGTTTCCCACCTGACTGCAACTTGGATGTCTTCAAGTTCAACATAAACAAGTTCCTGATAAACCGCCCCCTTAAGTAAGACACTTTATCAGATCTCCATTATTAGCGATTACGACGATATTATCCCATTGATCACTGTACACGCAATAACCCTTATCCACGAGTGGCCTCCGGGCCTTGATAAGTGGTGACTTCCTTGTAAAAAAAAACAAAAAAAAACAATGTAAACACGAATTTTGTCTCGCAGTTTCATTATTTTTTATAAAATTAAAAAAATATTAGCAGTTTATTTGAAGCTTCTTTTAAACGGTAAAACGTTAGAAAGATAATATTTAATTAAATTACAATTACATCGTATTACGTATAAGAGGGGGGGTAAACTGGCGTGCGTTGGAGACACCTACTGTTTTTAAACGAATTTTAGATCATTGATTGTAACTCTATGAAAATAAATATTTGGAGGAATTTTGAAGGTTAAAGGCTTATCAATGGACAGCGGAGGCGGGGGGGGGGGTCTTACGACCGCCCCGCTTGGCAAAAATTGTTACTACCCCACTGGCAATTAATGAGATTCTAAACAAAATGGTTAATTAAATTATGAGGAAAATAGATTTCCTTACGCCAATACAAAATAACGCATAGATTAATGTATGACATATTCATTTACGACCGAATATGATTTACGGTTTACTTTGTGGTCGAGTTATTCTGTTAAAACGTGTACTGGTTGTGTAAATGTATGAATTGTGTAATTACTTTTCGTGTGTGTATTTCTCGCATCAACGTAATTTTGATGATTACATATTTAATTTAATTTACTTTTAATTGAATATCTATTAAAAAAAATAAAATAGAGTCAAATACATTTTTTAAATCCGATTTTTTTTTTAAATAATTGAAGTAAGAAATTAAATCAATCAGAATGCGTTTTGGTTTCTTCGCAAAAAAAAGTCAGTCATTTAAATCTTATTAATATATTTTTAAGTCAGTCATTTAAATCTTATTAATATTTCTTTTAAATCAGTCATTTAAATTTTATAAGTATTTCTTTTAAAAAGTCAGCTATTTAAATCTTATTAATATTTTTTTTAAATCAGTCATTTAAATTTTATAAATATTTCTTTTAAAGCATCAGTCATTTAAATCTTATTAATATTTAAAATAAAAAAAGTCAGTCATTTAAATCTTATTAATATTTTTTTTTAAAAAGCCAGTCACATTTAAGTGACTGACTTTTTTTTTTAAATATTAATAAGATTTAAATGACTGACTTTTTATAAAATAAATATTAATAAGATTTACATTACTGACTTTTAAAAAATATTAATAAAATTTAAATGACTGACTTTTTTATGAATATTTTTTTAAAAAGTCAGCCATTTAAATCTTATTAATATTTTTTAAAAAGTCAGTCATTTAAATCTTATTCATATTTTTTAAAAAGTCAGTCATTTAAATCTTATTAATATTTTTTTAAAAAATCAGTCATTTAAATCTTATTAATATTTAAAAAAAAAAAAAGATAATAAATTACTTCTTGACTCTTCGAAATTTAAAAGGAGTTTCGTCAACTGTCGAGTAAAAATAATTAATAGCTTGTAAATTCTTAGCAAAGGAAAATATCGAATAGTGCTGCGCTGATTTATTTGGATCAGCTGAAGACATTTGATAATGTTGGTGCTTGTTATATGGCGGCTTTTATTCTGCACCAGAATTAACCTCTTGTACGCATCTCCCCTTTATCCAGGTTAAAAGAGATACCCAGATCTATTTAACTGAGGGAATTGTCCACTCTTGACCCCGCTTTATCATCTCCGTTTCAATCTTTCATTTGCAAATTGAAAGCGAAAACTGTCTTTTATATCACTTTAGCAGATGCCCACCATTTGACGACCAGCATCATTTATGGTCAGCGATGTGTGATCGTGAAAGTAATGAACAATGATGAATCAGATTTCTTCGCTGTAATCGTTTCATCTTCGTCTTCCTTCGATCTGGCTACTATACAACGATGTGCATCCTTACAAACACATTTTACTTGTTACATAGTTTTATTGGAATCCTTAAGTAATTTGTGTATTTATTTATTTATTTGATTAATTTGTGTATTTATTTATTTATTTGATTAATTAGTGTATTTATTTATTTATATGATTAATTTTTGTATTTATTTATTTGATTAATTTGTGTATTTATTTATTTAATTAATTTGTGTATTTATTTATTTGATTAATTTGTGTATTTATTTATTTGATTAATTTGTGTATTTATTTATTTATTTATTTGATTAATTTGTGTATTTATTTATTTATTTGATTAATTTGTGTATTTATTTATTTATTTATTTATTTATATGATTAATTTGTGTATTTATTTATTTGATTAATTTGTGTATTTATTTATTTAATTTGTGTATTTATTTATTTGATTAATTTGTGTATTTATTTATTTATTTGATTAATTTGTGTATTTATTTATTTAATTTGTGTATTTATTTATTTGATTAATTTGTGTATTTATTTATTTATTTATTTGCGGACTGCTATCCTCATCTTCATAGTTGTTGTTTTATGACGTTTCGGCCAACTCATCCTCTGACGTAGTGGATAGAGGCGTTGAATCTCTACGGTTCCAGGTGAGCATTGTCTGAAGATAGTGGTTCCAATCCTACTCAAAGCCGGCCAGAGGATTAGTTGGCCAAAACGTGGTGAGCTGACAACAACTATGGAAGGCAGTAATTACTGAGGATACAGTTAAGAGACTCAGCATTCCTTATCCAGTTGCGGTTAATCAACTGAAGAAGGCCAGAGGATGAGTTGGCCGAAACGTGGTGGAGCAACAACTATGAGGATGAGAATAACAGTGCGCAAATAAAAACACTTTTCCTGATGTGTAAGATTTCTGCTCTTTATTTAAACACACACAGACACACACACACGCACACACACACACACAAACATACACACCGTTCTACTCAGACTTTCTTAGACACATTCTCTTGGACACAACTTCATAGAGAACATAGACGTGTTTTGAATTCTATATTGTTTCCAAGCTTGTTTTCATTTGAACATATTTCGTACTACAAGCTTGTAATCTGAACATATTTCTTTTTACTATGGTCACTACTTATTAAAGCCAGTCTATGATTAAGGTTAATGAGTGTCAGGTGGCCGGTGAGACAATACCGTAATGAGCGGTAATGGTGAAAAATGTGTTATTGAACACATTCTCTTGCATGCAACTTCATACTGAACGTAGTTGTATTTTGAATTCTACAGGGTGCTCCAAAATCACCATTTTGAAATATAAATTAGTATCAGAATATGTGGTTAATTTTGTGACATCCTGTATATTGTTTCCAAGTTTGGTTTTATTTGTATATGCTAGTAATTGGAACATTTTCTTATTACCAAGGGGTCACCACTTAATAAAGCCCAAAGACCAATCGATGATTAGGGTTAATGAATATCAGGTGGCCGTAAGGAGCGGCAATGATGGGAAAAGAGTATAATTTGATTATTTAAGATGGCGGCTCGATAATATAACACATTGGCACAGGTCAACTTGCTGGGATGCATGATTAATCTAATTTGTACCATCACGGATTCTGGAGTCGACTAGGCTGAGTTCACTGTTTCTGAATTCATTGTGTTTATTTATAGATTAATATCGTAAGGAAAAAAGTACAAAGCGGATATAAATTTTAAATAAATACAAGCCATATATTGCTTCAAAATGTGTCCCCTTGAGCATAAAAAAAGAATTTTCAACCACCTATTGCCATGGCTGATAGTACCATTTAAACTCATTCACAGGAAGCGTGAATTGGAACAAATAAATAGAAGATACGGCCAAGCCTGTTGCAAAAGAACGTAAATTCCCTCTACCGGGTTATAAAACTTTTCATGCCAGCCTGTCTCGCTACAAGGCCAGCATTTGCCTTTGTATAGAGTATTGTTGTCATATTTACATCACGCCAACCACTAGTTTCACTCTTTTAGATACGGTTCTAAAAGAACTTCTACATTAATATGCCTCACACTGTCTATCAAACTTATGCTCCTGTCTCATCGCCTCAATATTTCATCCGTGTGCTTGTGTACTTCAACGAAATGCCATCTGATGAGGTTGTTGCACTTGTGCGCCCTCAATGTAAATATCACCGACGAACCCAACAAGTAACAAAATCACACCCTTCACTGTAGAGATCCCAAGACATCAACATCATTCTTTCTACTCTAATAACTTCTTCCCGCAAACAACTTGCCTTTGGAATTCCGTCATTGCTCCCTGTTTTTCTTACTTTACTAACATGTAAAAGCTTAAATATGTGAACAAACATCTGTCTGCATAATTCCCTACTTAGGAAGCCCCTATAAATACAGGCTCTAATTTACAGTAACCGCTTATAGCTTAATGATGGTTTATTTTGGACAAAGGTAAAAAAAAAATAGGGTGTTGGTCTCGTTTCTTAACAAATAACTATTCGTATAAAATACAACAATGTTATGTAGTGATAACATTAAGTAAAGAAAAATTCACTTTAACTATGTATATCGGGGCGTATACGAATCCAAAACTACACACAACAATAAATATCCAGCTCTATCTTTGAACGTGTGATGTGAGTCACGTGATTTTACCTTTCTTCCTCTTTCGCGTCAGGGCGTTTGTTCGACATCCTTCTTGATGAGGCTTCATCATCTTTTTGTGGAACATTTCTTAGCAACTGCATCAAACCAAAACACATGTAATGTACTTTTTTTTATTATTTATACACATGTATACTATATCTCTTTCATATCACAAACGGAATAAATGTTGTTATGCTTAACGATATTTCATTAGTCAATCGTGTAGGCTTCTTTTTTTTCTTTTTTTTTTTTACTTTCACTTTCACTTTCTCTCCGTCTCAACCCACTGACTCTAATATATTATGCGCACTTATGCAAGTGGAAATTGACTATTTGTATTTTTTCCTAACCCGGGAGATAGACGGCCACCACACCCTCCTCAATATCATACAAATATTTCCAAGTTTAATTTCTTTTACTGTTTTGCGTTGTTTGTTGCTTTTTTATTGGATACACGAACGGTTTATATCTCAAGATTGACGGGACACATTTATGATAATCTCAGTAAAAAAAAAATGAGGATCACAGTGAACGCACAAAGATTATCTATATGCGAAGTTGTGATTTCCAATAATGATAGCGCCAGATATTCTTTAATACTTCAAATCTAATTATCTAAAAATATCACGTACTACTTTATAATTTGTAACTTATCTTGGAATTCATCGCGAAAAAATAGCGCTTTGAAAAGAATACACATTCGCCTAGAATTAGCTGAGAATAACCCATCAAATGTTACAGCTATTGTTTTATTTGCATTTCTAAAATAGAAGAGCGTAAAAAACATTCGGAACGTGTGCATATGCCATTCCGTGCATCCGTCCGTCTGCCCGATAATCATTGGGCAGGATGTAATAAGGAAGAAAAGATGAGACGAGAAGTGGTGAAAGGAAGGGGAAATGTGAGGGATGTATTAAGCACAAAAGTCTAATAACCTGAAGATCGAGTTGGACATGAAAGTAGATTTTAATCTTCTCCTTCATCAGGAGATCGATTCTGGTGCTACCAAATCAGACTGTCTGAAGATATCGGCTTTCTGACTTAAATGCACCAAATATAGATGTTATTGTTTTTACTTTCCCTTTGCAAAACTCAAACAAATAAAAACAATTGAATTATAAAATAGTTCTCAAAATTATTGAACCCGATAAAGGGTTGATATGCCGTCAAACAAAACAATTGAACCAACCAGGACCATGAAATAAATGTCATCCGAGTTGAAACTAATAACAAATAATAGTAACCTTAGTTAGTTTCTCCCTTCTAGAGAATATTTTTACAAGATGTTCACAACTGGAAGCCACTCGGAGATAAGGGTTAATGTGTGTAAGTTGGCCAGTGACACAACACCGTGATGATAGTTCCTATTTTTAATTCTTCCCCACGGGACAGAGTTAGACACCAGGGTCGTTTTTTAACGTGGAGAAAAGGAACAAAAATAAAAATTGTCTCAGTCGTGAAGGCTTTCTCCTCCACTGACAGAGAACAAGAAATCGAAGTGCAGCATCTGAAAAACAGACACTACACTTTGATCTTGTCCTGAAGAACACCGTGATGATAGTTAGTGGTGGAAATTCGATAGAATTTGATTATTTAAGGGGATGGCTAAATAAGAACTTGTTTCCATTGAACTTGAAAACGACCATGTTGTAGTCATCTGGAACGCAGGCCCGCGGTACAGAGTTTCACAGGTAGGAAGTTCTAGGAAATAAACTCTGTTTCTAGAATTTATGCTTAGTTTTAGGCACAGACAGAAAGTGGGTGAAATTGTTGACAATATTGTAGCTTGGCTAGTGTTTGTTGTGAATGTTTTGGAGGGAGGGGTAATAGATTGAAGCTCAGTCGAGCATTTGACATGAAAATAACGATAGAGCAGAGATTATTGTTGTAACGTAGCGTTAAAATACTCTCTTCTTTATTGTTTCGTTTCATATGATAATGTTTGAATGTTGAAAAATGTCTACTTGGTGATTTGATATAACATTGAATGCCTGACGTTGACTGCAAACTTTAATGAATTGGATAATGAAAGAGTGCTAAGTTCACTTGTCGATATTGAAAAAAGCCATGGCAAACGTCATACTTTCATCACAAGAAGAGCCAGAACTGACGAAGAAAGAGTATTACGCCGCGCGAGGAAGATCTGCAAAACACAGCTTACAAATAAAAATAAAATTACTGCTGTCAACCATGCTCTGCCAGTAATAACATCTAGTTTTGGTATCATTGACTGGCTACAAAAATACATCAACCGGCTAGATGTCAAAACACGGAAGCTACTAACGCTTCATAAAATCATATATAGAAATCAGTGCCTACCAAGACTGTATTTGCCCAGGGGAGAAGGAGGACTAGGACTCTCAGAGATCAACCATTTTGGTCAGGGCTGACTCAGAGATGAAGCTGAAACACTAAACAAGCCTGCCACAAAAGTAGCAAGAAAGAGTCTGAAGAAATATACCGAGACCTTCCAAAAGAGGAATCTTAACGAGTGGGACCAACATTAGCGTGCAAAGTACTTTCTGGAAGAACTCTCCCAGAAATACATAGACAAAGAAGGTTCCTTGGACTGGCTCAAAAGGGCATCCCTCCACCACGATCAGGAAAGGGTTGTAATGACTGCTCAAGATCAGAGATTGATGACGAACGCATTCAAGAAGATGGCAGGTCTCGCTAATGACAACAAATGTAAATTCTGACACACGTTAAACTTAGATAAAAACACATATAAACCATACTTAAAAGATAAAGCTACTCCAATTTACGTAAACCCTAAGTTCAATCACCCACCATCAATTATAAAACACATTCCTAACTCGATCGTAAGTAGACTCAGTAATAACTCAAGCGATGAAAATGCATTTAACAGGTCAACCAATATCTACGAAACAGCCCTAAAAAATAGTGGATACAAAAATATCGATATCAAATATAAGCAACAAAACACCAACAACTACAATAAAATTAAAAATAGAAGAAAAATAACTATCATTTGGTATACAGCCCCATACAATCAAATGTTAAAAACAAAACTTGGCAAGAAATTTCTAGATCTTATTGAAAAACACTTTCCCGCAACCAACCCCTTACACAAAATCTTCAATAAAAATACCTTAAAGTTATCCTACAGTTGTTGCGAAAATTTAGAGATGATAATTAAAGCACATAATAACAAAATACTAAATAAAACAATGTAAACAACAACAAAATAAACAATAAAAAAGTAGACACCATGACAAAAGTAAAACCAACACTAGCAGAAATAATAATAATAATAATAATAATAATAATAATAATAATAATAATAATAATAATAACAAACCAACCCCGGACAAGAACAATCATACCATAAATACTAATAACGAACAAGATAAATGCAACTGTAGCCACCGCACACTTTGCCCAGTTCAAAATAAATGTCTAACAAAAAGCGTAGTTTATCAGGCAACAATATTTGCGAGAGAAAACCCGAATAACAAGAAATATTACGTAGGCATCACTTCCTTAGATTTCAAAACCCGATACTATGACCACAAAAGTACATTCAACAATAAAAAACACCGTATACAAACAACACTAGCGAATAAATACTGGGAACTCAAAGAAAGCGGACATTCGCCAGTAGTCGAATGGAAAATAATAAGATAAGCTACCACGTGTAGGCATTTAGACGACCCATGTAAATTATGCCTTCATGAAAAATTTGCTATCATGTACTTTAAAGAACCCCAAAATCTATTAAATTGTAGAAGAGAAATAGCAAATAACTGTGTTCACAAAATAAAACTTACTCTAGGATAGCGATACAAAATAGCTTTAAAACTAACAAAAACAATAGAAAATAAACAAATAGATATATTAAATAAACATGAATATACATAAACGATCACACATATATGTATGTATATATATATATATATATGTATATATATATGCATATATGTATGTACACATATGTATATTTATATATAAAAAAATGAAAAGGTCTGCCTTAAACCACTAACCTAGTTCTAAAACAGATCCTTTGTTCGATAAAATGCATGCCCATTGGCTGATAGGAAGGAGCGCGGTGGATACTAGAAAGCCGATTGGCTAACTAAAATCCTCAACAGAAGAGGGCCATATAAAAACGAGAAACAACCACAGAATTCGCGCATAAGCCTGACGAACCCTAGAGTGGATGAAACGCCGAATATTCAGTGTAGGTTAATCGCCATATATATTTTATAAATTACTATATATATATATATATATATATATATATATATATATATATATATATATATTCAGTTGATATTTCCATGAAAGTTGTCCGATTGAGCTCCAATCTTTGGATAGATAGATAGATAGATAGATAGATAGATAGATAGATAGATAGAAAATGAAAGACTTGCATTCAGTTTATAGCTGTCGCTTCTTGAAAATTTTTTGGGTCATTCCACCGCTCCAAAATTACCAACGATATAAAAAAAATAACTCCCGATGCAATTCTTTATCTATCTATCTATATAGAATTTGATTATTTAAGGGGACGGCTCAACAAGAACTTGTTTATATTGAACTTAAAAACGACCATGTTGTTGTCAGCTGGAACACAGGCCCACAGTACAGAGTTCCACAGTCGGGCAGGAAAGAAACTTTGTTCCTGGAATTTGCGTTTAGAGTAAGGTACGGACAGAAAGTGAGAGAAATTGTTGACCGTTGATGTAGCTAGGCAAGTATTTATTGTGAATGCTTTGCAGGAGGGTTAATATATTAAAGCTCAGTCGAGCATTTGACATGAAAATAAGGATAGAGAAGTGATTATTGTTGTAACGTATGCTTTAAGATTGAGTACCACCGCTACATCGGGAAAGCTCTACTTGGACCATTTTTGTTTCATGGACAAGTTCAAAATTGACTTTGAAATCCAGTGGGTATGATCTCTATCGTTATTTACAACGTCTTTCTAACAAAAGAGAACAGTATTATGTTATATACCTTCCTCGCAAGTAATCAAAAAGAGTATTGCATTAAGCATCGTCAGTGCTTTTATGGAGTTCTTCTTTGAACTAGCTATCATTCTATCCCATTAACATTTATGCTAGAATAATCTTCGGCGTTAGTAAGTGGTGATCCTTGAGTAAAAAAAAAAGTAGAAATGTAAATTTGTTTGTTGAAATCGCTCCAGATAAGGTGCAAAGCCACTCGATGTAAGGAGCTAAAAAGAAAATAACGCCTTAAGGTCAAAAACTACCCAACGATGTGTTAGATGCATAGATTCAAAGCTATGGAAACAGTAATTATTACCCCTTTGTCAGAAAGATCGCCCACAGAATGTGAGAACTAAAGGACAAAATAAGGGAAGCAAGAGTTACGAGGCTGCAAAAAGTAAAGAAGGTCCATTTTTTATTCTCCTCAGACACTATCAATTGAAAAAAGTGTAGTTAAAAATGAGGAGGGCGACGGTTCAAGTTTCAAGATCTTTGACAAACAGGGATTTGCTGACTACAAAGAAATATTTTTCTATCAACTTGGATGGGAATCGTGGTTGTCCCAAATATCTATAAGAGGAGGGGCACATCCTATTTGTCTTTAGAAAAGAAATTGTAGGTCATTGGAAGCGCCTTCATTCTCTTCAAGAAAAGTAAAAACAAAAAGGCAGAATTTCACTGAGAAACAAATAAACTTGTTAGATCGTTTGAAAAATAGTGTATATCTTTTCGACATGAAATCCAATACTACGATTGAAATAGAATTGTCAAGAGCTAAAGCAAAAGAAAAACAACATTCAAGAATCTTGAGATACGTCTATTTAATCTGCGCGGTTTACGATTTAATCTTTCAAAAAAAATGTTCCAAACAAACGAATATGATATCTCCTTCATTTACTTTCCTAACCGCAAAGTTAGACACAAGGTCGGTTTTTAATGCGAGGAAAATTTAGTTCTAAAAAATGACTGTTTGAACTAATGCTAAAATGTATGCGCATTTCTATTTTTTACGGCATATCAACTCTTTTCTAGTTATTTAATCCCGAATCCAGTAATTTTGGAAAAAAGTGTTTTATGCTTCAAGTTCTTTATATCTTTAAATATTAATTCACGGTGTTTGGTTTGGTTGTTTTATAGAGGAAATATATCATATCAAGCGCTTTTATTTTATTTTGTTATTTGCCTGATTCTAAGGATTTTTTTATTAGTTTCTTCCGAGTTTGACTCGCAGAATTGAATTCTTAGTCTTTTTTTTTTTTTCATTTTAGCAGATTCTTTCCTTTGCTTTGCCAATCTTTCTCGGCATTTTGTCGTTTGCGTGTTCGTTTTTTTTTTTTGTGTGTGTTCTTTTTTTTTTTTTTTTTGTGAGGTTGTTACTATTGATGATGGGGGAGGCTAGATAGGAAGTGATCTATATTCCTCATTTCCTCCTGCCGCGTTGTGCATTCATTTTCTGCGTTCCAGTTCTTCATGTCTAATCGTGCACTAATTGACTCGTCAAATGTCGACGACTGCATTCCTACTCGACGAACCAACTGGTTTTTAACTGGCGACAGACAGCTTGACCGGTTTCGATTGAGGAAACAGAGGTTTGTGATTTGCCAGACTGGAAGTGGTAATAGAATGGAAATGGGCTGAAAGTAAGCGATTTAATAGTAGGAGGACCGTTTGAATAAACTTGTTTGTTTTACAATAGACAGAAGTACGAAAATTTAGTGATATATAAATTAATGTTATGAAAGACAAGATAAGTTACTCTTCTATCTGGTTGGATAAGTTTTTAGCATTTGTACTTACTTTTAAGCGTTTATTCGGGTTGAAAAACAAGTAGTGTCTAGAGTTACATGAGAACAAGAAAAAAAGTAAAACAAAATACCGTTAGAAACCCAGCCAATAACTGTTACCGTGATATTTATTTATTGGTTATTGATCTAACAGTATGTTTTATTTTTAAGTCATCATTGAAACTGCAGAGATGTAAGAGTCAAATCGCGGCCGTTTTTTCTTGTGCTCACGTTACGCTGTATACTACTTGTTTTTCGAACAGAATAAACGTTTCAAAGTAATTAAAAAAAAAAGAAATAAAAATCATCCAACTACCCAACGAAGTAAAAGAATAACTTATCTTGCCTTTGATAATATTTATTTGTGATATATTTGTTTTTGGCAACTTTTTTATACCGTTTATCAAAGCTCGAAGGCCACTCGAGGATAAGGGTTATTGCGTGTGAGATGGTCACTGAGACGGCAGCTTATGTGATCGTTAATGGTGGAAATTGGGTAGAATATGATTATTTAAGGAGTCGATACATCAAAAGCTTGTTTACATTGGACTTAAAAACGACTATGTTGTAGTCGGTTGGAAAACATGCCAGCGGAACCGAGTTTCATAGAAAGGCAGTTCTAGGAAAGTTCATTGAATCTGCGTTCAGACTTAGGTACATATAGAGATTAGGGAAAATTTTTGGTAGTGATTGTAGCCAGACGAGTGCTGTTTGTGAAAGTTTGGCGTAGGGGTAACATAAATTGAAGCTCAAATGAGTACGTGCCAGTTCGATCTACACACATACACACACACACACATACACATATTACATATATATAAGCTACCCCGTAACTCCCCCACAATCGACACAAATATTCTGCCATTAAGTTCATTCCTCCATCAACCATCTGATAGAATCACTCATCCAATAAGCGAATAAGTCAGTCTGCCTATCACCAATCCTACTACTACTACTACTACTACTACTGCTAGTACTACTACTACTAATAATAATAATAATAATGGTACTAGTGCCGCTTATTGATCCGTGCTGAAATAATAACGTTATCATTTAAAAGGCCATTCTTAACATGGGGAGGGAAGAGTGTTTTGTACCTATTCTGTACTTTAACCTTACAATTGAATAAAAAAAATATATCATAAAACTTTAATTAAACTTGGAAATACGATTAAAAACTGCGAGGATCATAAGTGCATTAACACCATAATAATAATAATAATAATAATAATAATAATAATAATAATAATAATAATATAATAATAATAATAAAATAATAATAATAATAAAATAATAATAATAATAATAATAATAAAATAATAATAATAATAAAATAATAATAATATAATAATAATGATAATAATAATAATAAAATGATAATAATAAAATAATAATAATAATTCTCCTTACAATCATCTAACACTAATAACACATAATTCCTCTGAAAACAATATCCCAGCACTTATTGATTCGACCACAATGAACCATCTCCCCACATAAAACCCCAGTACAAATCAACAAATTAATAACAGGCCCCAAGCACCTAGTAAAACACACTCACATATCGGCGCTACTTCAACTTTAATAAAGACAAGAATATCTAACCACACATCTTTTTAAACAACCAAAATTCTAATAATAATCAAGGAATTTCTCTAACCACTTTAATTAAAAACTCAAGTCTAATAAAACTCCTTTCCCAATTAAATGAGCTATCCTGAAAAAAGCTCCAAGCTCTGCACATCCGAAGCTATAACAATAATTATTTCCCCAAATGTAGCAGTGCAATAAATACTAAAAGTGAACTAATCTCCCATTGCAAACATAAGTCCAAATTTAAATATGGCTAATTTGCAATTACATAGCTTTAACATTAACCTCTTAGATAAATAATTCCATAAAATTATAGATCTCTTTTACGCACTTTCTTAGCACTTTATATGTAATATTTTTAGGTCCTTCTCTCCTCCCAGTTTAACTTACTTAACACCTGCAGACTCTGTTAGAATGTATATGCATGTGAGTAAATGTGTACCTATGCATTTATTTTCTTGTATATGTGTGTGCTTATATGATTGTATGTATATATGTATGTGCATGTACTTATGTATATGCAGATGTGTGCAGTTTTTAGTTTATGTGTTATAGCAGAGTATGTGGGTGCCAGTCAACCCTCCTAGCTGTCGCTTTTTCCACTTTTAACTTTTAAAATCTATTACAACTTTAAATTTTGTACTTTCCCTCTCTCCATCACATAATTTATATGCTAACTTTTATTTAATAAGTCCCTATTGATTCATTAAATACATCTTCCAATTTATTAGATAGCTACATCTTCATAACTTAGAAGCAATATTAATTATAACTACCAAATACATTCAATATAATCCTGTGACATTTGCTGATAATTTCATCATAACGTCATTATCTTTCTAGGTCATTTTGACCCCATTTCTGTCCTGAAAATTGTATTACAATAACGCCATTTGTCTCGGTCATTGTGACATTGTCTTTTCTGTTCTAAAAAGAGTTCAGTCACCCTTGATTTTTATTCCCTTTAGTTTTAGTTTATTTGCCTCGACTCTCTATTTCGTCGCTCTCCCGACAGTTTCTCATTCTTTTTATAAAAATACTTCGGACTCATCTTTCCTCCTTGAAGCTATTTGTAATTAATTACACAGAATTCTACCTTTTTGGATTACTTCGGAACATCTTCCATTAACGAAATATCTGGATTTTTTTTACGTTTGGATTCTTTACTTTTACTGACAATTTGTGTGTGTTTTTTTTTGTTTTTTGTTTTACATGGGGGTCACCACTTATCAAGGCCCGAAGGCCACTCAGGGATAAGGGTTATTGCGTGTACAGTAATCAATGAGATAGGATTGTAGCAATCATTAGTATTGGGGGTTTTGATAGTTTTAGTACTTAAGGGGCGGTTTGTCAGGAGTTTGTTTATGTTGGACTTGAAGACGTCCAAGTTGTAGTCAGGTGGGAAACAGGCAAGCGGCAGAGAGTTCCACTGGCGTGCAGTTCTAAGAAAGAAGCTTTGCTCATGGAATCTACGTTTGGATTTAGGCACAGATAAAGAGTGGGGAAAATTATTGACAGTAGTTTCAGCCAGACGGGTGTTCCTCGTGAAAGATTGGCGAGGGGGGAGACGAGGGATTGGAGCTCAGACGAGCACCTGCCATGGAAATAACGATAAAACAGACAGGCTCGCAACGTCTCTTCTGTGGGAGAGAGGTTGCAGGGAAGAGAAAGGGGCATCCCCTACTAAACCACAAAGTCTATTTTGTACTTTGTCAAGGCAGGATAGGCTGTTTTTAGCAGCTCCTGCCCAGATATGGCAGCAGTACTCCATCCTTGAACGTACTTGGCTTTTATACAGATAGAGAATTGTATTAGTAGTGAGATATCTTCAGGAGCGCTAGAAGGATCCCACCATTTTCCCAGCGTCCCTGGCAACAGATTTGATGTACGTGTTCCATTTCAGATCAGGAGTAAAGGTCAAACCCAGAAACTTGTCAAAACATAGAACCTCCCCAAGACGAAAGCCATCCATTTCAATTGATGCCAGATGGGGATCAAAGCGTTGATGATGTAAAGATAGAAGCTTGGTTTTAGATGCATTAAAAGTGACCAACCACCTCTTCCACCATTGTCCCACGCGCTCAAGATCAGAGGAAAGAGAGAGAGAACTTTGTCATTTACAGCCTTCGTCTTTGGATTTTTCACTCGTCATTGATTTGAACATCCATTCACGTGAAATTATTTTTCATTTTTACCCCATACCCTCTGCTTTTCACTGTGTTTCATTTTTACGCTAGTATGATCTCGCGGTTTCATTAAATGCTTTACAAGCAAAATCTTATTCCGTATTTTGCTAACTTCACTCTTCTGGTGAGAAGGAAAGTATTTCGAGTCTTCGCGGATTAAGGGCAATCCATTTTATCTGTATCTCCTTTCCGAAAGATAAATGTTTTTACTATTGTTAAAGTGTTTTTCAACATATATATTTTTTTTAATTCTTGTTGGTTGGTTGGTTGGTTGGTTGGTTGGTTGGTTGGTTGGTTGGTTAGTTGGTTTTACGGCATATCAACCCTTTTCAGGTTATTTAATACCGAATCCAAAAATTTTGAAGAAAGACTTTTTAATAGAATATATTTGTTGTTTTCAAGTCGGTTTCTATTTAACACATAGTTGGGACCCTAACAGGTACTACCAGTTCGGGTCAGAGTGGACCTGGGAGCAATGGCAATTAAAGGGTTGCTCCACACTCTCCAAACCTCGCAAGCTGGGGCCTCGCCACAGGATATAGTTTAAGGTCAGATCCAGGACCTTAATTCTTGTACTTGTGTGTGTGTGTATATATATATATATATATATATATATATATATATTTAAAAGAGTGTAGCCATCAACAAGTGTGGGTTTTTTTAAAAGGTTTTCATCATATTTTTATTTTAAAATATTTTTATAACGCGTTTCGAGCTTAGGGTGTGCTCTCTTCAGATATTTTCGTTAAAAGTTTTTCTTTAAAATGGGAGTTTGTAGAATTATCTCCGCTGATATTAAATATGTTTTTCAGAGTGATGTTCAGACATTCTGTTGTTGGTGGTGTTCAGACATTCTGTCTCCAACTGTAAGTGTTCACAGTGTCCGGTCAAAGTTATTTTCAAAGAGTGTTTTTTAGTCCATATGGTGAAGGTTTTTATGTTTTTTTAGGGTTCTTTTTAAAGACTTTCTTTCCCCATGTATAGCATACACTCACACACAATCACACACGCATACATATACATTCATGTACATGTACACATGCACACGCACACGTACGCAGGCACACACACATACACACACGTACATACATAGAAATATATGTAGGAGCATACATATATACATGTATACATACCCACCTACACACTCACACACGTACTCGCATACATCCACCGCTAACAATTATTTTTATTTTTTATTATTTTATATATATATATATATATATATATATATATACATATATATATATATTTTTTCCCAACCAAAACACGCATGTATACATGCGCTTAATCATTCAGACATACGTACACGTACCCACACACACACAAGTAAGATGGAGAATAGGTAGAAGATACATATACATACATATACACGCGCATACACACACATATGTACACACATATATGTATGTGCACATACACTCACAAACATCCACATACTATGTGGGCACACACACATGCACACACACAGACATATGCAGGGGCTCACACATACGCGTATATCCATATCCACACGAACACATTTACCCACTCATACATGTGCATACATATGTATATATATACATATACCCACACATACATACGGATGTGTATACACTCATCCACCCATATATATATATATATGGGCACACGCACTCACAATCACACACACACATACATATTCATACATCCCACCTTATGTATATATTAGTTGAAGTTTCTTTTCCAATCCAAGCACATATGCATACATGGATTCGGTCACCCAAACATAAGTGCACGTATACACACAAACAAGATGTAGCATAGATAACAGATGATATATACATATACACACACGCATACACAACAAAAATAATAAAAAGCAAACGCCAACCCAAAAACCTAAAACGCATTCTTACCTCATCCAAACTCAATCAAGACGCAACAAAAGGAGTCACAAAATGCAACAAACAACGATGTGGAGTCTGCAACATAATATTAGAGGGAAACACATACACATTTACGAACCCCATACAAACATTCAAAATTAAAAAAAAACTAGATTGCACCTCAAAAAACGTGATCTATGTAATAAAATGTCCAGCATGCGATAAATCCTACATAGGCGCTACAAAAAACCTTAGTAATAGAGTAGCCCTACACCGATCCAACATCAAAATCGCGGAAAATAGACACCTACATGTATCACAACATATACACGCATGCAGTGGAGGCAGATTCGAGATAATGCCCATCTTCCAAACTGACAACTACTTCTACTTGCTAACACAAGAAAAAAATTTCATAGCAAAGTTTAACCCCGCCTTAAACATCTCTCCATAATTATACACATAAATAGGCAAAACACAAAATACACTTACACGCATGCATGCTTGTGTAGGTGTGCACCCTCACACACGAAATAACAAAAAAAGCACAATAAGGCACACGCACACTTTCGCGGGTGCGCGCGCCCATACCCAGTTCAGTACCATTTCTCTTAACTAAACAAACAACTAGAAATTAAACGTATGTATGGGTATGTGCGCGCGTGTGTGCGTGTGTATATGTGTGTGTGCGTGGGTGTGCACGTATGATTGTGTATGCGTGTGTGTATATGTATATATCATCTGTTATCTATGCTACATCTTGTTTGTGTGTATACGTGCACTTATGTTTGGGTGACCGAATCCATGTATGCATATGTGCTTGGATTGGAAAAGAAACTTCAACCAATATATACATAAGGTGGGATGTATGAATATGTATGTGTGTGTGTGATTGTGAGTGCGTGTGCCCATATATATATATATATGGGTGGATGAGTGTATACACATCCGTATGTATGTGTGGGTATATGTATATATATACATATGTATGCACATGTATGAGTGGGTAAATATGTTCGTGTGGATATGGATATACGCGTATGTGTGAGCATCTGCATATTTCTCTGTGTGTGCATGTGTGTGTGCCCACATAGTATGTGGATGTTTGTGAGTGTATGTGCACATACATATATGTGTGTACATATGTGTGTGTATGTGCGTGTATGTGTATGTATATGTATCTTCTACCTATTCTCCATCTTACTTGTGTGTGTGTGGGTACGTGTACGTATGTCTGAATGATTAAGCGCATGTATACATGCGTGTTTTGGTTGGGGAAAAAAAAAATATATATATATATAAAAATAAAAATAATTGTTAGCGGTGGATGTATGCGAGTACGTGTGTGAGTGTGTAGGTGGGTATATATACATGTATATATGTATGCTCCTACATATATTTCTATGTATGTACGTGTGTGTATGTGTGTGTGCCTGCGTACGTGTGCGTGTGCATGTGTACATGTACATGAATGTATATGTATGCGTGTGTGATTGTGTGTGAGTGTATGCTATACATGGGGAAAGAAAGTCTTTAAAAAGAACCCTAAAAAACCCATAAAAACCTTCACCATATGGACTAAAAAACACTCTTTGAAAATAACTTTGACCGGACACTGTGAACACTTACAGTTGGAGACAGAATGTCTGAACACCAACAACAACAGAATGTCTGAACATCACTCTGAAAAACATATTTAATATCAGCGGAGATAATTCTACAAACTCCCATTTTAAAGAAAAACTTTTAACGAAAATATCTGAAGAGAGCACACCCTAAGCTCGAAACGCGTTATAAAAATATTTTAAAATAAAAATATGATGAAAACCTTTTAAAAAAAACCCACACTTGTTGATGGCTACACTCTTTTAAATATACATTTTTTCTCTCGTTGAAACTACACAACCATCACTTTAAATATATATATATATATATATATATATATATATATATATATATATATATAGAGAGAGAGAGAGAGAGAGAGAGAGAGAGAGAAAGAGAGAGAGAGAGAGATATAGATATGATTACTTAATTTAATCACATAAATTGATATACGAAAGTATAAATTTATGCGTAACCTTTAAGTATTTACTTCAACAGTGCTTAATACGTAGGTAGAGCTATGTAATAAGTTATAAAATATATATGGCAATTAAGCTACACAGAATATTCTGCGTTTCATCCACGCTAGGATTCATAAGCCTGATGAATCCTAGCGTGGATGAAACGCGGAATATTCTGTGTAGCTTAAATGCCATATATATATATTTCATAACTTACTATATATATATATATATATATATATATATATATATATATATATATATATATATATATATATATATATATTGGTTATAAAAAATGCAATTTCATTGAGGGATTTTAAGCATTTCGTATGCCTGTTTTAACGTGGTATCATTTAATATAGAAAATTAAATATAATCGTTTTATACAATAAGTAGTTTTAAAATACTGCATTTATTATGATTTTCTTAAAGTTTAACCTTTCTAAACGAAAAATGTTATAAAAATGGGTGCTCGCAAGGAATACATATACAGCTATTTAGATTTAAACAATGTGTACGAATAATAAACAGATACAAGATATAAAGATATGTGGGTCTTTATCTACGATATGGGTTCGTCAGAAGAGATGGTCTCTCAGTATCGGCGTTGTTGGTTTTGAACTGCTTATCGGTCCGTTGTCAGGTGTTACTGGAATGTGATCAACAAGGGAACGGTGTGAGTTATTCACAATTCACGGCAGTAGTTGAAAGGACAGATTTGTTGCTGCAAAAATCGGTCGTCAGGGTAACAAGGATAGGTTGCCTTAGTATAATGGGATCGGACAACTCAATATGACTTCCTGCTAGCTGTGAAAAGTGACACCGCTGTAAAGTGTCACACAAGGTCGGAGGGTAAGGAGAGCTTAACACCATCCTTAATGTAAAAGCATTCTGACCTTTTTTTAAAAAAAATCCTGAGTACCCCCGTCTGCATTCCCCGGTAAAGGTACCTAAATCAGTAAGCAATAAACTTGGCCTATCTCAAAGAGGTAAAGCAACGCCTGGGAAGGTGAAACAAATACCTCAACCTGACAGACAAATGGCCACATAAATAGCCTAATTTCTGTCGGATTTGTGGTCGAAATCATATTCGCAACCAGCATGTATGCGTTCATGCAACCGGACGGCAAATGAATACCGTCAAGCGCTCTCTCTGTAATTAATACCTGCTGTTGTTCCCAACGTGCGGATGTAGTTGTAGACATCCGGCTCTCAAGAGATAGGGACAAAAATGGCTTTAGTGTCAGAAAAAATATTTATTTTAAAAATTGTACTTTCGCTACATTGAGCACGGCACACGAGCATTCAATCTACAACTTTGTGATAAGGCCCATGAGTATATTCTCTAACTCTGGTGCGATCATGGTGATCAGAGAAAAAAATCCCAGTATACCCAATTTCAATTTGGAGTACTTTGTAATCACAGAAATAAAGTATATTTGAATGTCAGTCGCCATAATAACAAAAAGGAGGACACTCGTTAGGCGTCACTGAATAATCGTAGCAAATATTTACTTACTTTGTATGCATGTCTTGTTTAGTGCCAATAATACAAGAATTTTAAAGCAGTAAATTTATGCATTTATTTGTGCGTCTCTATGACGAGAGAGGTCTTTTTGCGGTCGGTGGTTGGCCAGGCGTTTTGGATTTCAATATCTACATAAGACTACATTTATTTACGTTTGTATGTAAGTAAGTATGTAAGAGCCAGGTACATCCAAGGATGGAGTACTGTTGCCACATCTGGGCAGGAGCTGTTAGAAAGGACTTGTCCTGTCTTGATAGGGTTCAAAATAGACTTCGTAGCCTCGTAGGAGATGTCATTTTCTCTTCCCTGCAGCCTCTATCTCACAGAAGAGATGTTGCGAGTTTGTCTCTGCTTTATCGTTATTTTCATGGAAAGTGTTCGACTGGGCTTCAATCTATGGTCCCCCCCCCTCGCCAAACTTTCACAAACACTCGTCTAGCTGAAAACACTATCAATAATTTTCCCCACTCATTATCTGTGCCTAAACCTAAACGTAGATTCCATGGTCAAAACTTCTTTCTTAGAACTGCACGCCTATGAAATTGTCTTCCGTTTTCCTGCTTTCCAGGTTTATGGTTGTCTTCAAGTCCAACGTAAACAAATTCTTGATGAGCCGTTCCACTTAAGTTAACAAATTTACCAAATTTCCATTACTAACGATTACTATGATGTCCAATTGACTACTATACACTCTTTAACCCTTATACTCGAGTGGTCTCTGGCTTTGATAAGTGGTGATGCCTATGTGAAAAAAGTACGCCTGACCGTCAAAGATGAAATGCAATGCAAAAGAAAATTCAAAATTGATTCGTGTCACTAAGGTTTAAAAGATCTGACTTTATGCTTTTCAAAATTAATTGTTTAAAAATCAAATATTGTTTCGTTAATTTATTATAATTTTTAGGTAGCATTCGCTTTTTTTACTTGACATTTTATTTATGATAAAAATAAATATATAATGGGTAAACTTGCAGTATATGTAACAATTGAAAAAATCGTAAACAAAAAAAACAATTATAGCAAACGCAGTACAATTTAATTACCCATCGACCTGTATGCTTTTAACATGCTGAAATTTTGTGTTTTTCGATTAAATTTATGCTGGAAATAGTAAAAGAAGTACCCTATAACCCTCAGTCTGAGTAAAAAGCCATTCTCATCAAACAAAAATATGTGTAAAACGACACTTAATCGCCTAAGTTTAACAAGATAAACATATTGTTTTCCGTTTGTCGATAAATCATAAAATCCAAAAGAAATTCTCCAATAAAATTCTCACAATTTCTACACTTTGAAGTATTTTGGTTGATAGAGAATTTCTATGTCATTTGCTATAAAGTATTTATCGTTTTTATTTTTTTTTCTTTACGATTTCTTAATTGTCGTTAAAACAATAATTGTGGTTTAAAAAAATCAAGTGTTACTTCCAAGTAACAATTTCCGGAGTTAAATTCGACACACAGCTGCCAAAATTAATTACTTCAAATTGGACATTGCTGCAAAAAAAAAAAAAGAAGAAAAAACTCGTTAGTCCAACACTCGACGCTCTGCGATCAAAAACTCAACTCCAAAACTCAACTCTGTTATCAAAAACCCCAGTTCCACAGCAGAATGCACTGCTACGTCCAAATCCAAAATCAATCCTTTTTTGAAAAGTCAGGCTTTTTATGTCAAACCGCAGGCATTTCATTTACATATTAGGTGACAATATTGGCAGCATATATAGAAAGAAGACAGCCATTTTATCTTCTTTTTTTCTTCATTCTGTTTACTTCAGGGACTCTACAGGCTGCAAAAAAAACAGGTTTGTACCAACTTTTAATATATATACATATATATGTATGTGTGTGTGCGCGTGCGTGTGTGTGTGTGTGTGTGCGCGCGCGCGTGTGTGTGTAAACATTGTTATTTCCGATGTTACGACTAGAAGCCATCAACAAGTAAATATTTCTTTTTAACTTATATGTTTACTACATGGGCGGCGAAAAAAACTAATGTACTAATAAGAGTATCTATATTTCTGAACCCTCGTTTTAATTTAGAATTTAGCACTTAAGACTATATTCAAATAGGTTGGCTTAAGTATGAAATGAACATTTACAAAATACACTTTTTAAATTTTTTTCTCGCCATGGTGTTAAATTGAAAGTAAAAACAGTTAGTTAAGAGTCCGCATGTTGGTCTGTGTGCGGTGTTATTTTGAAATGCCAGAAGAGAATGTTTGACGTACGTGATATGAAAGTCAGTTGTATTTTACGTGATAGAATCATTGAATGAATTTTAAAATAAAATACGTAACAAATATATTTGAAAGTCAAGTTACAACGCAATATTATGAAAATAAATAAATAAATATTTGTTTAGTTTCATAATATTGCATTGTAATTTGGCGCTCAAACGTATTTCATACAACTAAGATATTTAAACACACGCAAAAATAAATAAATAAAAGTGCTAGCTGTCTCGGCCTGAATTTTCCTGGGATTACTCAAACTAAACCAGTATTTATTCAACATATTTATCTATTTCAATAAGAGTCTTTTCGGCAGTTAGTCAAGTAAAAACTAGTGGTCTTTTGTCCGTCGGTCTGAGACACTGGTCCTGGATAGTTGTGTTCAGTCTTCCTGCAGTGGGAAGGAAATATCACCACCCAGTGCCTCTCTCCTAAGCTTTTATCCTAAGGAGATGCTGCTTCTATCAACAACCCTTGCTAACCCTTGCCAGAAAACTCAGTGTTATTTCATCACTACGCACTACGATCGGTAGCAATGACAACACCAACCATTCGTTCTACAGCTCTATTCAATCATGTCACCATTCTCCTCACACCCACAGCAACTTTTTCCTATAACCAGCAGGTTGATCCTGCCATCATCATCATCATCGTCGTCGTCGTCATCATCATCATCATCATCATCATCATCATCATCGTCGTCGTCGTCATCATCATCATCATCATCATCATCGTCGTCGTCGTCGTCGTCATCATCATCATCGTCGTCGTCGTCGTCGTCGTCGTCATCATCATCATCATCATCATCATCATCATCATAGGAACTCTATTTAGCAGCAGCGAACTGGTCCATTCATTGTTATCATTATCTACAAATTGTCTCCAGTCAGAGCGTCGAATGAAACAAAAGCTGCTATACTAAAACGCAACAGCTTCCGGTGAAAGGTCAGAAGATCTTTCGACCAGGATAATACTTATGATCCTACAGTAACGATCTATTATTTCCTTTCACTGAATCATGATCTCGTCCCAAAAAGACGTATATCTTTTTAATAAATATCGTCGTTATATCTTTTTGCACACACGAGTTTAAATAGTTCTTTTTTTGTTGTTGTTGTAGCTGTTGCGAGTTGCATTTCAGTGAAAAGAGAAAAGGAACTGGAACAAATATTTGAAAGAGGACACGAACACACGTGTGACGGGTATAAAGAGAAGTATATTTTATTTGAGACAGGAAGAGAATTTGGTTGGTTGCTTGCTTTTGTTTTACGGCATATCAACCCTTTTCAGTTTGTTTAATGCTTGATCCAAATATTTTGAGGCCCTGTCGGTGGGGCATTAGAATACGCCGACTGTCCCCCCCCCCACTGCAGAGGTTAAAAGTCCCTCAATGGGGGTCCTGGATATGACCTTAAACTATATCCTGTGGTGAGGCCCTAGCTTGTTGGCTTTGGGGAGTGTGGAGCCACCCTTTAATTACCATTGCTCCCAGGTCCACTCTGACCCGGAGTGGTAGTACCTGTTAGGGTCCTAACTATGGGTTGAATAGAAACCGACGTGAAAACAACAAATATATTCTATTAAAAAAATCTTTCTTCAAAATCTTTGGATTCGGCATTAAATAACCCGAAAAGGGTTGATATGCCGTAAAACAAAATCAACCAACCAACCAAAGATTTTGTAAGAAAAAATGTTTTTAATAGAATATATTTGTTGTTTTCAAGTCAGTTTCTATTTAACCCATAGTTGGGACCCTAACAGGTACTACCACTCCGGGTCAGAGTGGACCTGGGAGCAATGGCAATTAAAGGGTGGCTCCACACTCCCCAAAGCCCACAAGCTGGGGCCTCACCACTAGATATAGTTTAAGGTCATATCCAGGACCACAGGAAGAGGAAAAGAGATTATGGGATTACAACGTAAAAAGGAGGTAATAATAAAAGAGTTATTGTATTTACTCTCAACACCCCCACTTGCTCTCAGCATATTATTTATTTATTTTTATTGTATTTTTTCTCTCTCTCTTAGCGAAAACAAAGATATGTAGGAGCAGATTAGTGTCATTTTAGGGTCCAAATAAAAACTTTTTAAACTTGTATTTAGGGGACCCGTCGGCGTTTTCTTTGATTTTATACACCCATCTACCGCTTACTGTTGTTCTGCCTTTGGGTAAGGGTGTTAGATGGTATACATTGTTTTCCTTTAGGGAGCCAATTTCTTTCCGCATCGCTTAGATCCAGTGGTGTGTCGCTGGGGAAGTCACAGCTTCTCTGTAAGTGCGGGGTATGCCGTGTGTGGCCTTGTAGCAGTAGTCAGTGTCGATTAATGCGTGACCCCTCCCATCCTGGACTACTGTCACATAGTCTTCTAGGTAACTGGACATTTTGTGCTCGCGCGTCGGGTATGTTCGCGTATAGCTAGTTTCTACTATAGACTCGATTTGTTTATCGATATTGGACCGTTCAAGGTTTTTCCTTGACTTTAAATTTTTTATTAAGTTTCTTGGGGGAAAATTTGCGTCATCATCACTTGATGAGTGGGTTTGTGTTTGAGTGTGTTGGTTGTTGGTGTTGTTGGTGAATTTTACCAGTCTGTGTTTGCACATTTTCCCGTTTTCTGGGTGGTAGATAAGATATGCCGGGCTGTTTTTGTCATATCCAACGAAGATTCCTCTCTGGTACCTTTGGTCTAGCTTTCTTTTTATGTTGAAGTAGGCATAACAAGGCGAACCGAAAACGTGCATCCTTGATAAATCCGGGTTTTCCTCGTTTATCTTGTAGTAGGGCGTCTGTTTTAGACGGTTGTTGAAGCATCTGATCTGTATAACTGCAGATGTCATAACTTCATAGCTCCACAGTGTTTTCGGTAAGCCGCTTTCTATGATAAGGCATCTTGCCATTTCGAATAGAGTTCGCCAGTTTCTTTCGGCCGTTCCATTTTGATGAGGCGAGTATGGCGCTGAGGTCCCGTGTTTTATGTTGTCACGGCAGAATAGTTTTTCAAATTCGTTTGACTTGAGCCCCGAACCATTATTCGACCTCAGTATTTTTATTCTGCCGTATGGGGAAATATATGCGAGGAATTTTCGGTGGCAAGTGTGGCGTCACTTTTGTTTTTAATAAAATATACAAATACGGCGCCAGAAAAATCGTCAGTGAATGAGATGGCGTATTTTCTCCCGTTTAAATCCGCTGGTTCCATGGGGCTGGTTAGGTTTGAATGTACTACATGCAGAATATTTGTCGCTTTTTTGTCGGGAGATATTTCTTTTCTGGGGAAATTTTCCTTGGGTGCAGACGTTGCAGTTTTTGTTGGTTGCGGTCATATTTTTTACTTTCATTCCTTCGATCACATTGGGTAGTTTTGTTATGTCATCGTATTTGCAATAACCGAGTATTTTATACCACGTGTTGATATCGTGGTATTGATGACAACTGTTTCTGCATTTCCTTCCTCCATAGTTTTAGGTAGTATAGTCTGTTGCGCACGTGTATTTTGAATTTCGTTCCGTTTTTATGCTTTAGTATATTACCGTCTTGGGTCGCAGTTTTCACAGAAAATATATCCTGTGGATATGAAGGTATAAGTAGTGCCCCATTAGAGTAGTTGTAATGAAGTTTCCGTTAGTGTTTAAAAGGCAGACCAGCGTCTCCTCTTTTTAAGGCTAAGCCACTGGTTTTAGTTCCATCTGCCAACTCCATGTAGTGGTTCTTAAAATGGAATGTTGGGTCGAAATTCTTACATTTTTTCGCGTCTGTTATAATGTGCGAAGTGGCCACTGCGTCGACTAGTAGGTTCGTATGCGGTATTAAGTTCCGAGTATAGTAGCAGTCCTCTGTTTTGAATGCGAAGGAGTTTTCTTCGGTGTCAGCTGCCTTTTTCATTGTATCTTTTCGCTTATAACGGCAGAACTTCCTTTTATGGGTGTTACTTTTACAGTAACTACACCAGTTTTCGCTGTTTATGTTTGTTGTTGGGACATTCTTTCGATAAATGTCTTTTTCCACCGCGTGTGAAGTACGATATTTTACGTTCGTCATGGTGGTGACGGCTCTTCATCATATTCTCTGAAAAGGACTGGATTTTATGTTTCAATGTTTCGTTGAAACCATGGAGTTCTGTTAACTTCCAGGAATGTTATTTCTTTGTTGCTGTGTGTCACATAAATCAAAAAAGGGTCGTAGCAGTTTGGTAGTCCTTTTAATATCATGGCAATAATTAGGGCATCGTCAACTATTTGCCCGGCATTTCTCAGAGCTGTTAAAATTGTCTCAGTTCTTATCACGTATTCTGTGGCGCTTTCATCTCTTTTCTTTTTGAGAGACGTGAGTTTGGTGTACAAGGAGATTACCCTTGGTTTTCCTTTGCTTGCGTAGTGTTCGTGTAATATTTTGAGAGCTTTTTCTGTAGCTTCTATCATTATTAAGTTAAGTTCAGCGTAAGCATCTTCATTTCTCTTAGTGTCGCTTCCGTCTCTATTAGGGTGTATGCCTAAAATGGCGTCTTTTAGGTCGAGCGTGCGTAAATGACATAAAAATTTTGTCTCCTAAATTTCGTATTTAGTTTCACCTCCGTCAAATAAAAGTCTGTTCCATCGGATTCTATTATTCCTGGGCCCATAACCTGTTGCGAGTTGCATTTCAGTGAAAAGAGAAAAGGAACTGGAACAAATATTTGAAAGAGGACACGAACACGTGTGTGATGGGTATAAAGAGAAGTGTATTTTATTTGAGACGGGAAGAGGAGAAGGGATTATGGGATTACAACGTAAAATGGAGGTAATCATAAAAGGGTCTATGATAAGAGTTATCGTATTTACTCTCAACAGTAGCCACATTCGTCAGACGTCTCTTTTGTTCGATTTATTTTTATTTCTTGTTAACTGAAGTCGTGTTATACTGGGTGATTTGGGGCATCATTTCTGCCGCCCCCGCTTCTGCTACGAATCGGTGACCTGTGACAAAATAATAATTAAGATAAATATGTATATAACTCAACCAGATGTGCTTACAGTTATATCTCATAGGATTAGCGAATCTATCGACAGAGGCAACCTTTCTAGGGCAATTGCTCTTGACATATCAAAGGCCTTTGATAGGGTATGGCATAAAGGTTTACTTCACAAGATCTCCAGCTATGGTATAGATGGAAATGTTTTCTCAATTATTAAATCATTTCTCTCTGATAGGTTCATAAGAGTAGTAGTTGATGGGCAAAAATCAGAAGCTCACAGTATTAATGCTGGTGTCCCTCAGGGGTCCATCCTGGGCCCAACTCTTTTCCTGATCTACATTAATGATCTTCCAAATCACATCCTTACATCATTTGTAAACATCTATGCTGATGGCACTACTATCTATGGTAGCACATCTAAGACAGTAAACGACCAAGTTCTCTCCGATTCTCTCTCCTCTGATCTTGATCACGTTGTGGCTGGTTACTTTTAATTCATCTAAAACCAAGCTTCTATCTTTACATCATCAACGTTCTGATCCACATATGGCATCAATTAAAATGAATGGCTCTCGTCTTGGGGGTGGGGCTCGAGTTTTGACAAGCTTGACCTTTACTCCTGATCTTAAATGGAATACGTACATCAAATCTGTTCCCAAGGCCGCTGGAAAAATGGTCGGATCCTTCTATCGATCCAGTAGATATCTCACTGCTGATGCAGTTTTCTATCTATATAAGAGCCAGGTACGTCCAAGGATGGAGTACTGTTGCGACATCTGGGCAGGAGCAGCTAGAAAGAACTTGTCCTGCCTTGATAGGGTTCAAAATAGACTTCGTGGCCTGGTGGGAGATGTCCTTTTCTCTCCGCTGCAACCTCTTTCTCACAGAAGAGATGTTGCGAGTTTGTCTCTGCTTTATCGTTATTTTCATGGCAATCGTTCGACTGAGCTTCAGTCTATGGTCCCCCCTCGCCAAACTTTCACAAGAAACAATCGTCTAACTGAAAACACTATCAATAATTCCTCACACTCTTTATCTGTGCCTAAACCTAAACGTAGATTCCATGATCAAAACTTTTTTCCTTAGAACTGCACGCCTGTGGAATTGTCTTCCGTTTTCCTGCTTTCCAGCTGTCTATAATATGGTTGTCTTCAAGTTCAACGTGAACAAGTTTCTGATGAGCCGTTACACTTAAGTTAAGTTACTACCGATTACTATATTGTCCTTTTGACTCCTGGACACTCTTTAACCCTTATCCTTGAGTGGCCTCTCGGCCTTGATAAGTGGTGACGCCTATGTAAAAAAAAAACACAGAAAACTCATCTAGTATACCAGTGTTGGACAACAGAATAAAAAACAGTTAAAACAAAGGAAATAATTACTGATTCATTGACTGATTGTTAAAAATCTAGTTTCAGCAAAAATAACATTGCATTTCCAGGGTTATTAACACTCTTCGGCGGCGACGTCATGACCAAGCCACTCTTGGATATTAATCCAGTACAAAGCATGCCCGGAAAACCTTGACCAATAAAGTCATAACGGGCAACACTATGGATTTTTTTTTTTTGCTTTCTTTTGTTTTGTTTTGTTAATTTGTTTTTGTTTTTATTTTTTGCCTTCCTCTTTCTTTTTTTCTGTTTTGAATACTCATTGACAACGTCTTTTGTAGCACTCTTCTATGTGACAGGTAGAGAACATCAGCCGCGTAGAGGAGCGTTCTTTTTTTACAGCAGTGACGCTATGTCAACCGAGTGGATGAGGAAATTCTTTTTACAATAGAAGGCTTGCACAACGCAACGAGAGTTGGATTAATTACAGCCATAGAAATAACTGGTATTGTCCGTTGAGTGAATTTTGGGTCATGTGACCCACTGACCTTGTGATCCGGATAAAAAAATCACGGTGTAAACGTATCACGAAAGTTAAATTTGGTGTCCGATTCTGGATACTGTGGATTTGTAACTGGCCGGGTTGAGGTCTGACCACGTTATATTTATGCGACTAGACAGGGGTGGCGCCGACCTTGTTATATTTGGTGATACATCTCTCTGGTTATACAGGTAAAAGATTGCGTCGGGAGTGAAATACTTTCTGGAGCGGTAGAAGAATCCCATTATTTTTCCAGTGATTTTAACAACGGATCGGATGTAGGTCTTTTATTTCAGATCAGGAGTAAAGTTCAGTTCCAGAAATTCGTCGAAGCCGGTTGCTTCATCAAGACGAGAGCTATTCATTTCACATGGGCGTATGAACGTTGGTGGTGAAAAGATAGAAGTTTGGTTTTGGATGAATTAAAGTTAGCTATTTTTACCCTATTATGCCACACGCTCCAGGACGGAGGAGAGAGAATCAAAAAGATTTGTGTCTTTATCGGTGTTTGAAGTGTTGCTGTAAATGGTAGTACCAATTGTATAGATGTCGACGAATGATCGAAGAACGTGATTTGAGGGATTATTGATAAAGATCAGAAAGAGAGTTGGGTACAGCATGGATCCCAGAGGCATGCCAGCATTAATACTGTGAGCTTCAGATTTCTGCCCATCACGACAACTTGAATTGACCTTTCAAAGATTTGATGGTTGTTATTCCGTAGCTGGAAATCTTTTAAAGTAGCCCTTTGTGCCAGAACTTATCAGATGCCTTAGATATGTCAAGAGCTATTATATAGACTATTCTTTTTGTCCACTAAAAACGGAAGAGGTTATAGACGGTTGACTTAGAATGGGTGATTTATACCAAATTGATGGTTGAATATGATTAAATTTATACTCATTTTGCATTAAATTTTAATCCGTCATAATTCATATTTATCTATAACTATTTATCGAACGGATACCATAATGCTTAGTTCGTTGCACTTTATCATAATAAAGGTCCATATAAAATTTCAGCTAGAACGGCCCAGTGATTTTCGTTAAAACTTCTAGAGTAAATGTGGTATTGTGGTGAATAATCCCTATTGATTCTTATTAATCCCTAACTGTGCAAGAAACGGATACCATAATACTTAGTTTACTGCACTTTCTCATAAGAAAAGTTCATATAAAATTTCAACAAGATACGTCCAGCAGTTTCCGAGAAAAGCGCAACAGACAGACAGATCAATAGAAATCTACTATAGATAGTAAATTCATTACCATTGGAGATATATCTAAAAAAAAAAGGTTAAACAAAAATTGAAAGCTCAATCTTTTTAAGTATGAGGATATGGTTTTCAATGTTATGAATTTAGAAGCAAGAAAAAGAGAAGTCTTCTCCCTTTAATGTCTACAATCTGCAGATTCGTATAAAACACTGTTGTGGCTCATAACATTAGCAAAACATGTAATTGAAACTGTAAGACTTAATTAATTTTATTGACATCTAACAAATGCAATTAATTACACAATGTAATTATAGTTTTGTTCCACACACTTCACCGCATGTCAACTAAAATTATAAATGACCTCCTGACCTAGAAGTTTAAAACGAAGAGTAGTAGGAGAGAAAAGGCAAAACTAAGAAGATGGAGAGAGACTATAAAAGAGTATTATAGGAATATATATATATATATATATATATATATATATATATATATATATATATATATATATATATAGTTTTAGTCATTTAGAACTGCTTTATAAGTGTTTAAGCTCAATAGATATTAAACAACCTTATGGGCTTATGGTTGTAATATAAAATTCAAGAGCAATTATAAAGTGAAACTTTGTCCAACGAAATGAAAATGTTTAATCAAGTCAAATAGGCTTTAATTTAAAGGTAACCACCGTTTCTTCATAGCTATACAATCAGAGCAGTTGTAATTACAAAGGTCAAATCTAACAGATACAATGGATCTTCAAATATGCCCCCCAAAAGCAACTAATGAAATATTTTTTCAATAGTTATGCGTATAACCCTCACTCCTTTGTATTAATTCTTATAATATTAAACCTATTATTCCCATATTTGTTTTTTTTTTTTTTTACTCCAATTCGGTTATTAATACATTTTTAATGTCCTTTAATTGTATTTTTGTCGTAATAAAATAAATGGAGATGTGTAACATTTGGTTAATCTTCGCCAACGGTGTCCGTAATCCCTTAACATTAGTTTCTTTATATTGAAGGGTCTCATGAAGGTTCTCCGACACACAGCGCCTGGTATTTCCAAATGCATACACATCTAGTACTGACTAATATCAGATTCGCTTAACTTCCGTGATCTAATGAGAATCCACGTGTCAATGTGATAGTAGCCATATTGCCATGAGTAATGTTGGATATGATCTGGTCTAATTTGGTCATGTTGCCAGAAGAGATTCTGAAAGCAATGTATACGGATCATAGAAAAAAAATCTTGTAGTAGGCCTCCAGAGTACTGTACTGATCAAATCTGCAGTGATGT